>NW_027211679.1:0-2500 GCF_022749685.1 Semicossyphus pulcher | reverse complement strand
GCTAGGGTATGGTAGCGGGTGTTATGTGACGAAATTTTCACCGCCAGTCCCCTGCAGGCCTGTGTACTGGGGCCACCGGGCCAATGCCGAGGCCTCCGGGGGCCCAGCGTTAGGAGGGGGGAAGCAGGGAGCCTCCCCAGCCTCCCCCTTCTCCCTGTCGAAGAAAAGGCATCATGCTGAAATTTGTCAAAGTGTTTTGACGGGGAGAAGGGGGGGGGGGAGCTGGAAACTTTCCCAGCTTCCCCCTTCTCCCCGTCGAAAAAAAGCAGCATGCTGAAATTTGTCAAAGTGTTTTGACGGGGAGAAGGGGGGGAAGCTGGAAACTTTCCCAGCTTCCCCCTTCTCCCCGTCGAAAAAAAGCAGCATGCTGAAATTTTTCAAAGTGTTTTGACGGGGAGAAGGGGGGGAAGCTGGAAACTTTCCCAGCTTCCCCCTTCTCCCCGTCGAAAAAAAGCAGCATGCTGAAATTTTTCAAAGTGTTTTGACGGGGAGAAGGGGGGAAGCTGGGAACTTTCCCAGCTTCACCTTCCCTGGTGCGACGCGCTTTTACCGGGTTCTGCAAGCGACCTTTCGCACGAAATCGGAAACCCAGTTTTTCGCCGTGCCTGCTCGTCCTCCAGAGTAGTACCGGGGGCGCTGAGGGGAAGGGGGAGGCAGGGAGCCTCCCCAGCTTCCCCCTTCTCCCCGTCAAAGAAAAGGCATCATGCTGAAATTTGTCAAAGTGTTTTGACGGGGAGAAGGGGGGGGGGGGGGGGAAGCTGGAAACTTTCCCAGCTTCCCCCTTCTCCCCGTCGAAAAAAAGCAGCATGCTGAAATTTTTCAAAGTGTTTTGACGGGGAGAAGGGGGGAAGCTGGAAACTTTCCCAGCTTCCCCCCTTCTCCCCGTCGAAAAAAAGTAGCATGCTGAAATTTTTCAAAGTGTTTTGACGGGGAGAAGGGGGGAAGCTGGAAACTTTCCCAGCTTCACCTTCCCTGGTGCGACGCGCTTTTACCGGGTTCTGCAAGCGACCTTTCGCACGAAATCGGAAACCCAGTTTTTCGCCGCGCCTGCTCTTCCTCCAGAGTAGTACCGGGGGGGCTGAGGGGAAGGGGAACGGGGGAGGCAGGGAGCCTCCCCAGCTTCCCCCCTTCTCCCCTTCCCCCCTTCTCCCCGTCAAAGAAAAGGCATCATGCTGAAATTTGTCAAAGTGTTTTGACGGGGAGAAGGGGGGGAAGCTGGAAACTTTCCCAGCTTCCCCCTTCTCCCCGTCGAAAAAAAGCAGCATGCTGAAATTTTTCAAAGTGTTTTGACGGGGAGAAGGGGGGAAGCTGGAAACTTTCCCAGCTTCCCCCCTTCTCCCCGTCGAAAAAAAGTAGCATGCTGAAATTTTTCAAAGTGTTTTGACGGGGAGAAGGGGGGAAGCTGGAAACTTTCCCAGCTTCACCTTCCCTGGTGCGACGCGCTTTTACCGGGTTCTGCAAGCGACCTTTCGCACGAAATCGGAAACCCAGTTTTTCGCCGCGCCTGCTCTTCCTCCAGAGTAGTACCGGGGGCGCTGAGGGGAAGGGGGAGGCAGGGAGCCTCCCCAGCTTCCCCCCTTCTCCCCGTCGAAAAACAAGCAGCATGCTGAAATTTGTCAAAGTGTTTTGACGGGGAGAAGGGGAGAAGCTGGGAACTTTCCCAGCTTCACCTTCCCTGGTGCGACGCGCTTTTACCCGGCTCAGCATAGTGCCAGGGGCACCAAGGAGACGGGAGAAGGGGGAAGCAGGGGACGTCCCCAGCTTTCCCCTTCTCCCCGTGGAAACACTTTTTCAGAGTGTTTTGACGGGGAGAAGGGGAGAAGCTGGGAACTTTCCCAGCTTCACCTTCCCTGGTGCGACGCGCTTTTACCGGGTTCTGCAAGCGACCTTTCGCACGAAATCGGAAACCCACTTTGGCGAGAACGCTGCCCTCCGCGTGAGCTGCCCGGGAGCGCGCAGGGCTCGATGCCCGGCTGAGGGAGGCCTCAGCCGGGCCGCGCCGGCAGGATTTGCCGGTGGTTCTCGCCGCTTTGGTCCGGTTTTCTTTCTGACCGATTGGCAACCGTGACCCGCCATCGGAGGGCCTCCGCCGGCCGGCCTTGCGCCGGTGTTCGGGCGGACGGCTCCTCCGGCCCGCGGGTTCGCCTCTCTGGGCCCGGGGAAAAGGGCGCGCGCAGCGCGCTCGCTCCCCGGTGCCCGCCGCTTGGTAGCGAGACCGAGACGCCCCGTCTGTCCCAGCAGTCCCACGACGGAGCCCGCCGCCGGGCCCGGCTGCTTCCACGTACCGGCAACGGGAAGGAAGCAACACTGCCCGGCCTCAGGCGGCGTGTGCTCCGGCGAGCACGATGTTTCTCGAAACCCCCGAAAGAAGCCGTGTCCCAGCCACACGCTTCGCTCCGCCACCCAGCCTGGTCTGGGCGGCGGGGCCCCGCACACAACCCCACGCGCGCGCGCGTGCGCGCGCGAGAGAGGGGGCTACCTGGTTGATCCTGCCAGTAGC
>NW_027211677.1:25000-27073 GCF_022749685.1 Semicossyphus pulcher | reverse complement strand
TTCTGGGGGCTGCTGCTACTTGCTGTATCCCAGGGAGTGTGCTTAAGAGTGGGTCCGCAGGTTCGGGAGGTGGGCGGGGTGCCCAGAGGTGGGAGCTGGGTAAAAGGCACCAGGCAGGCACCAGGCTGAGGGGCAGGGTCAGGGCTCCAGGGACGTCCCCAGAAGAAGAAGAAAAAAAAAGGGCTGCGTGTTGAAATTTTTCAAAGTGTTTTGACGGGGAGAAGGGGGAAGCAGGGAACCTCCCCAGCCTCGCCTCCCTCGGTGTGATGCGCTTTTACCCGGCTCTGCAAGTGACCGTTTGCACAAAACCGGAAACCCACCTTTATGCAGCCTCTGCAGTGTAGTACCAGGGGCACGAAGAATTAAAGAAATAATAATAATACAAAAATAAATAAAATTAAAAAAAAAAAAAAAAAAAAAAAAAAAAATCATGGTACCAGGGGCGCGAGATTCTGGGGGCTGCTGCTACTTGCTGTATCCCAGGGAGTGTGCTTAAGAGTGGGTCCGCAGGTTCGGGAGGTGGGCAGGGTGCCGGGAGGTGGGTTAGGGGTTAGGAGATTGGCACCAGGCTGAGGGTTAGGGTTAGGGCCTGCTGGGTCAGCCTGGGGATCCAGGGCTTCTTCCTGGGTCTCCGGGGGGAGGAGAGGAGAGGAGAGGAGAGGAGAGGAGAGGAGAGGAGAGGAGAGGAGAGGAGAGGAGAGGAGAGGAGAGGAGAGAGGTCAGCCTGGGGATCCAGGGCCTCTTCCTGGGTCTCCGAGAAGAGGAGAGGAGAGGAGAGAAGAGAGGAGAGGTCAGCCTGGGGATCCAGGGTCTCATCGGTCTAATCCTGGGTCTCCGGGGGCTCATCCTGGGCCTAGGGTTAGGGTTGGCCTTGAGTCTGGGTCTCCAGGGGTTCAGCCTGGGTCCCCGGTGGGGTCAGCCCGGGTCTCTCCGGGGCCCAGGGTTAGGGTTAGGGTTAAGGTTAGGTCAGGGCCTCCAGGGGGTGAGGGCTGGGTCCTCAGGACCCAGCCTGGGTCTCCGGGGGGCTCATCCCGGGTCTCCCAGAGTCAGGGGACATGACTGCGTCGAATCAGTCAGATAGGAGTCCGAAACCGTTACCATGTGAGAGCTAGCGTATGCTGGCGGGTGTTTTGTGGCGAAATTTTCACCGCCAGTCCCCTGCAGGCCTGTGTACTGGGGCCACCGGACCCAGCCTGGGTCTCCGGGGGGCTCATCCCGGGTCTCCCAGAGTCGGGGGACATGACTGCGTCGAAACAGTCAGATAGGAGTCCGAAACCGTTACCATGTGAGAGCTAGGGTATGGTAGCGGGTGTTATGTGACGAAATTTTCACCGCCAGTCCCCTGCAGGCCTGTGTACTGGGGCCACCGGGCCAATGCCGAGGCCTCCGGGGGCCCAGCGTTAGGAGGGGGGAAGCAGGGAGCCTCCCCAGCCTCCCCCTTCTCCCTGTCGAAGAAAAGGCATCATGCTGAAATTTGTCAAAGTGTTTTGACGGGGAGAAGGGGGGGGGGGAGCTGGAAACTTTCCCAGCTTCCCCCTTCTCCCCGTCGAAAAAAAGCAGCATGCTGAAATTTGTCAAAGTGTTTTGACGGGGAGAAGGGGGGGAAGCTGGAAACTTTCCCAGCTTCCCCCTTCTCCCCGTCGAAAAAAAGCAGCATGCTGAAATTTTTCAAAGTGTTTTGACGGGGAGAAGGGGGGGAAGCTGGAAACTTTCCCAGCTTCCCCCTTCTCCCCGTCGAAAAAAAGCAGCATGCTGAAATTTTTCAAAGTGTTTTGACGGGGAGAAGGGGGGAAGCTGGGAACTTTCCCAGCTTCACCTTCCCTGGTGCGACGCGCTTTTACCGGGTTCTGCAAGCGACCTTTCGCACGAAATCGGAAACCCAGTTTTTCGCCGTGCCTGCTCGTCCTCCAGAGTAGTACCGGGGGCGCTGAGGGGAAGGGGGAGGCAGGGAGCCTCCCCAGCTTCCCCCTTCTCCCCGTCAAAGAAAAGGCATCATGCTGAAATTTGTCAAAGTGTTTTGACGGGGAGAAGGGGGGGGGGGGGGGGAAGCTGGAAACTTTCCCAGCTTCCCCC
>NW_027211670.1:27050000-27067500 GCF_022749685.1 Semicossyphus pulcher | reverse complement strand
CTTTTGTGGGGCGGGTCCTCAATGATGCGGCTGATGTCTCGACCAATCAGCTCCCCCGGTCTCTCCCACACAGAGAGGTGCATTGTGGGATTGAAGAAGAAGACACGGTCGTCTCCGGTCCACACCACACACCTGAACACGTACACACATTATTCATTCACACCTCTATCTTAACCCCCACCCATGTGTGCTAAGCTAACAGATGACAGATGGCTTAAATTTACAAGGTAATAACCCAGAGTACTCCTGGGATAGACACTTTGACTACAGATCAGTCTGGTTCTCTTAGTGTCTCTGAAGAGTCCTCCAGGATCAGCACCTGGGACAGGAAACACCACCTGAGAACCTGCTGGACTTCCTGCTGAGACTCAGACTGAGCCAGGACTGAAGGACTCGATACAATACCGGTCAGACCGAGTCATGTCTGAGACCAGAGTTTACCGAGACAGAGACATGTCTGAAACCAGAGTGTGTCGAGGCCGAGTCGTGTCCGAAACCAGAGTGTGACAAGACCGAGTCATGTCCGAGACCAGAGTGTGTCGAGACCGAGTCATGTCCGAGACCAGAGTGTGACAAGACCGAGTCATGTCCGAGACCAGAGTGTGACAAGACCGAGTCATGTCCGAGACCAGAGTGTGTCGAGACCGAGTCATGTCTGAGACAAGAGTATATCGAGGCCGAGTCATGTCTGAGACAAGAGTATATCGAGGCCGAGTCATGTCTGAGACCAGAGTGTGACTAGACCGAGTCATGTCTGAGACCAGAGTGTGACTAGACCGAGTCATGTCTGAGACCAGAGTGTGACGAGACAGGGACATGTCTTAGACCAGAGTGTGACGAGACAGAGACATGTCTTAGACCAGAGTGTGTCGAGACCGAGTCATGTCCGAGACCGAGTCATGTCTGAGACAAGACTGTATCGAGGCCGAGTCATGTCTGGGACCAGAGTGTGACTAGACCGAGTCATGTCTGAGACCAGAGTGTGACAAGTCCGAGTCATGTCCGAGACCAGAGTGTGACGAGACCGAGTCATGGCGGAAACCAGAGTGTGACGAGGCCGAGTCATGTCTGAGACCAGAGTGTACCGAGACCGAGTCATGTCCGAGACCAGAGTGTGACGAGACCGAGTCATGTCCGAGACCAGAGTGTGACGAGACCGAGTCATGTCCGAGACCAGAGTGTACCGAGGCCGAGTCATGTCCGAGACCAGAGTGTGACGAGACCACGACATGTCTTAGACCAGAGTGTGACGAGACAGAGTCATGTCCGAGACCAGAGTGTGACGAGACAGAGTCATGTCCGAGACCAGAGTGTACCGAGACCTAGTCATGTCTGAGACCAGAGTGTGTCGAGACCACGACATGTCTTAGACCAGAGTGTGACGAGACAGAGACATGTCTTAGACCAGAGTGTGTCGAGACCACGACATGTCTTAGACCAGAGTGTGACGAGACAGAGACATGTCCGAGGCCAGAGTGTGTCGAGACCGAGTCATGTCCGAGACCGAGTCATGTCTGAGACAAGAGTATATCGAGGCCGAGTCATGTCTGAGACCAGAGTGTGACTAGACCGAGTCATGTCCGAGACCAGAGTGTGACTAGACCGAGTCATGTCTGAGACCAGAGTGTGACTAGACCGAGTCATGTCTGAGACCAGAGTGTGACTAGACCGAGACATGTCTTAGACCAGAGTGTGACGAGACAGAGACATGTCCGAGACCAGAGTGTGTCGAGACCGAGTCATGTCCGAGACCGAGTCATGTCTGAGACCAGAGTGTATTGAGGCCGAGTCATGTCTGAGACCAGAGTGTGACTAGACCGAGTCATGTCCGAGACCAGAGTGTGACGAGTCCGAGTCATGTCCGAGACCAGAGTGTGACGAGACCGAGTCATGGCGGAGACCAGAGTGTGACGAGACCGAGTCATGTCTGAGACCAGAGTGTACCGAGACCGAGTCATGTCCGAGACCAGAGTGTGACGAGACCGAGTCATGTCCGAGACCAGAGTGTGACTAGACCGAGTCATGTCCGAGACCAGAGTGTACCGAGGCCGAGTCATGTCCGAGACCAGAGTGTGACGAGACCACGACATGTCTTAGACCAGAGTGTGACGAGACAGAGACATGTCCGAGACCAGAGTGTGACGAGACAGAGACATGTCTTAGACCAGAGTGTGACGAGACAGAGACATGTCCGAGACCAGAGTGTGACGAGACCGAGTCATGTCCGAGACCAGAGTGTGACGAGACCGAGTCATGTCTGAGACCAGAGTGTGTCGAGACCACGACATGTCTTAGACCAGAGTGTGACGAGACAGAGACATGTCTTAGACCAGAGTGTGTCGAGACCACGACATGTCTTAGACCAGAGTGTGACGAGACAGAGACATGTCCGAGACCAGAGTGTGTCGAGACCGAGTCATGTCTGAGAGAAGAGTATATCGAGGCCGAGTCATGTCTGAGACCAGAGTGTGACTAGACCGAGTCATGTCTGAGACCAGAGTGTGACGAGACTGAGACATGTCTTAGACCAGAGTGTGACGAGACAGAGACATGTCCGAGACCAGAGTGTGTCGAGACCGAGTCATGTCTGAGACCGAGTCATGTCTGAGACCAGAGTGTGACTAGACCGAGTCATGTCTAAGACCAGAGTGTGATGAGTCCGAGTCATGTCCGAGACCATAGTGTGACGAGACCGAGTCATGGCGGAGACCAGAGTGTGACGAGACCGAGTCATGTCTGAGACCAGAGTGTACCGAGACCGAGTCATGTCCGAGACCAGAGTGTGACGAGACCGAGTCATGTCCGAGACCAGAGTGTACCGAGACCGAGTCATGTCCGAGACCAGAGTGTGACGAGACCGAGTCATGTCCGAGACCAGAGTGTGACGAGACCGAGTCATGTCCGAGACCAGAGTGTACCGAGGCCGAGTCATGTCCGAGACCAGAGTGTGACGAGACCACGAAATGTCTTAGAACAGAGTGTGACGAGACAGAGTCATGTCCGAGACCAGAGTGTACCGAGGCCGAGTCCTGTCTGAGACCAGAGTGTGACGAGACCGAGTCATGTCCGAGACCAGAGTGTACCGAGGCCGAGTCATGTCCGAGACCAGAGTGTGACGAGACCACGAAATGTCTTAGAACAGAGTGTGACGAGACCGAGTCATGTCCGAGACCAGAGTGTACCGAGGCCGAGTCATGTCTAAGACCAGAGTGTGTCGAGACCACGACATGTCTTAGACCAGAGTGTGACGAGACAGAGACATGTCTTAGACCAGAGTGTGTCGAGACCAGGACATGTCTTAGACCAGAGTGTGACGAGACAGAGACATGTCCGAGACCAGAGTGTACCGAGACCGAGTCATGTCCGAGACCAGAGTGTGACGAGACCGAGTCGTGTCCGAGACCAGAGTGTGACAAGACCGAGTCATGTCCGAGACCAGAGTGTGACGAGACCGAGTCATGTCCGAGACCAGAGTGTGACGAGACCGAGTCATGTCCGAGACCAGAGTGTACCGAGACCGAGTCATGTCTGAGACCAGAGTGTGTCGAGACCACGACATGTCTTAGACCAGAGTGTGACGAGACGGAGACATGTCTTAGACCAGAGTGTGTCGAGACCACGACATGTCTTAGACCAGAGTGTGACGAGACAGAGACATGTCCGAGACCAGAGTGTGTCGAGACCGAGTCATGTCCGAGACCGAGTCATGTCTGAGACAAGAGTATATCGAGGCCGAGTCATGTCTGAGACCAGAGTGTGACGAGACCGAGTCATGTCCGAGACCAGAGTGTGACGAGACAGAGACATGTCCGAGACCAGAGTGTGACGAGACCGAGTCATGTCCGAGACCGAGTCATGTCTGAGACAAGAGTATATCGAGGCCGAGTTATGTCTGAGACCAGAGTGTACCGAGGCCGAGTCATGTCTGAGACCAGAGTGTGACGAGACCGAGTCATGTCTGAGACCAGAGTGTACCGAGACCGAGTCATGTCTGAGACCAGAGTGTGTCGAGACCACGACATGTCTTAGACCAGAGTGTGACGAGACCGAGTCATGTCTGAGACCAGAGTGTACCGAGACCGAGTCATGTCTGAGACCAGAGTGTGTCGAGACCACGACATGTCTTAGACCAGAGTGTGACGAGACAGAGACATGTCCGAGACCAGAGTGTGTCGAGACCGAGTCATGTCCGAGACCGAGTCATGTCTGAGACGAGTATATCGAGGCCGAGTCATGTCTGAGACCAGAGTGTGACGAGACCGAGTCATGTCTGAGACCAGAGTGTGACGAGACAGAGACATGTCCGAGACCAGAGTGTGACGAGACCGAGTCATGTCCGAGACCGAGTCATGTCTGAGACAAGAGTGTTTCGAGGCCGAGTCATGTCTTAGACCAGAGTGTGACGAGACAGAGACATGTCCGAGACCAGAGTGTACCGAGACCGAGTCATGTCCGAGACCAGAGTGTGACGAGACCGAGTCGTGTCCGAGACCAGAGTGTGACAAGACCGAGTCATGTCCGAGACCAGAGTGTGACGAGACCGAGTCATGTCCGAGACCAGAGTGTGACGAGACCGAGTCATGTCTGAGACCAGAGTGTACCGAGACCGAGTCATGTCTGAGACCAGAGTGTGTCGAGACCACGACATGTCTTAGACCAGAGTGTGACGAGACCACGACATGTCTTAGACCAGAGTGTGTCGAGACCACGACATGTCTTAGACCAGAGTGTGACGAGACGGAGACATGTCTTAGACCAGAGTGTGTCGAGACCACGACATGTCTTAGACCAGAGTGTGACGAGACAGAGACATGTCCGAGACCAGAGTGTGTCGAGACCGAGTCATGTCCGAGACCGAGTCATGTCTGAGACAAGAGTATATCGAGGCCGAGTCATGTCTGAGACCAGAGTGTGACGAGACCGAGTCATGTCCGAGACCAGAGTGTGACGAGACAGAGACATGTCCGAGACCAGAGTGTGACGAGACCGAGTCATGTCCGAGACCGAGTCATGTCTGAGACAAGAGTATATCGAGGCCGAGTTATGTCTGAGACCAGAGTGTACCGAGGCCGAGTCATGTCTGAGACCAGAGTGTGACGAGACCGAGTCATGTCTGAGACCAGAGTGTACCGAGACCGAGTCATGTCTGAGACCAGAGTGTGTCGAGACCACGACATGTCTTAGACCAGAGTGTGACGAGACCGAGTCATGTCTGAGACCAGAGTGTACCGAGACCGAGTCATGTCTGAGACCAGAGTGTGTCGAGACCACGACATGTCTTAGACCAGAGTGTGACGAGACAGAGACATGTCCGAGACCAGAGTGTGTCGAGACCGAGTCATGTCCGAGACCGAGTCATGTCTGAGACGAGTATATCGAGGCCGAGTCATGTCTGAGACCAGAGTGTGACGAGACCGAGTCATGTCTGAGACCAGAGTGTGACGAGACAGAGACATGTCCGAGACCAGAGTGTGACGAGACCGAGTCATGTCCGAGACCGAGTCATGTCTGAGACAAGAGTGTTTCGAGGCCGAGTCATGTCTTAGACCAGAGTGTACCGAGGCCGAGTCATGTCCGAGACCAGAGTGTACCGAGGCCGAGTCATGTCCGAGACCAGAGTGTGACGAGACCACGACATGTCTTAGACCAGAGTGTGACGAGACCGAGTCATGTCCGAGACCAGAGTGTACCGAGGCCGAGTCATGTCCGAGACCGAGTCATGTCTGAGACAAGAGTGTTTCGAGGCCGAGTCATGTCTTAGACCAGAGTGTGACGAGTCCGAGTCATGTCCGAGACCAGAGTGTGACGAGACCGAGTCATGTCTGAGACCAGAGTGTGACGAGTCCGAGTCATGTCCGAGACCAGAGTGTGACGAGACCGAGTCATGGCGGAGACCAGAGTGTGACGAGACCGAGTCATGTCCGAGACCAGAGTGTGACAAGACCGAGTCATGTCCGAGACCAGAGTGTACCAAGGCCGAGTCATGTCCGAGACCAGAGTGTACCGAGGCCGAGTCATGTCCGAGACCAGAGTGTACCGAGGCCGAGTCATGTCCGAGACCAGAGTGTGACGAGACCACGACATGTCTTAGACCAGAGTGTGACGAGACCGAGTCATGTCCGAGACCAGAGTGTACCGAGGCCGAGTCATGTCCGAGACCAGGGTGTGATGAAACCGAGACATGTCCGAGACCAGAGTGTACCAAGGCCGAGTCATGTCCGAGACCAGAGTGTACCGAGGCCGAGTCATGTCCGAGACCAGAGTGTGATGAGACCGAGCCATGTCCGAGACCAGAGTGTAACGAGGCCGAGTCATGTCCGAGACCAGAGTGTGATGAGACCGAGTCATGTCCGAGACCAGAGTGTACCGAGGCCGAGTCATGTCCGAGACCAGAGTGTACCGAGGCCGAGTCATGTCCGAGACCAGACTGTGATGAGACCGAGCCATGCCCGAGACCAGAGTGTACCGAGGCCGAGTCATGTCCGAGACCAGAGTGTACCGAGGCCGAGCCATGTCCGAGACCAGAGTGTACCGAGGCCGAGTCATGTCCGAGACCAGAGTGTGATGAGACCGAGCCATGCCCGAGACCAGAGTGTACCGAGGCCGAGTCATGTCCGAGACCAGAGTATGATGAGACCGAGCCATGCCCGAGACCAGAGTGTGACGAGACGGAGTCATGGCGGAGACCAGAGTGTGACGAGACTGAGTCATGTCCAAGACCAGAGTGTATCGAGACCTAGACATGTCCGAGACCAGAGTGTACCGAGCTAACTCCATCACTGCAGCGTCTGACGTGTTGTCATGGTAACAGATTCACGGTGTGTGTGTGTGTCTGTGTGTGTGAGACACGGAGCAGCTGTTACCATGGTGACCCCGGGACAGGAGTGGAGGCCACAGGACGTTTGTCTTTGCTTCCCTCCTCTTCCTCTCCTCTGGCTACAGACACACACTGCAACACATATACATGCACACACACACACAGACACACACACACACGCACACACACAAACAAACAAACAAACACACACAGTGATCTGAGCACAGTGGATCAGTGATGAGCAGATTAAATCATTACAGTTTAACAGATCAGTGATCA
The DNA here is from genome assembly GCF_022749685.1 of Semicossyphus pulcher. Classification (NCBI taxonomy): domain Eukaryota; kingdom Metazoa; phylum Chordata; class Actinopteri; order Labriformes; family Labridae; genus Semicossyphus; species Semicossyphus pulcher. Next base: position 27,060,404 of record NW_027211670.1, on the reverse strand, counting down.
ACAACCTGATGAGGGGTCGAGCTGATCAAAGTATTGATAATCTGACATTACCATAGCAACGCTTCATCACTCACCTGTTTGTTGTTGTCTGTCGTTCTCTTCGTCCTGAGAAGAAACGCAGCAGACAGCTCACCTGGACTCATCCCGCGCTTCTCTGACAGACGACAAAACTTTATTATACATGTTAACTAAGACAGTCACATGATCATATTATTACATATATATTTATTTATTTACATCTATATCAATATAAGTATACAATAAATGTATTTTATTATATTTATATTAATGTAATAATCCTGATGAATAAACAACAGTCACTGTCTCTCCATATTGGACCAGATTGCACCATTCCAGTTCAAACACCCCTCCCTGGCTCAATGACCACACACGGACCGTAAACGACAGCGCAGGAAGTTGGAACAGAAGTGAAAAAAAACAGTCAACAGTTTCTCACATTAATTTAAGAGAACTCATTGCAAACTATCAGACAGCAGTAAAAGAAGCAAGATGGGCCTACTTTTCTGACATCATATCCAAACACAACCACAAAAACCTTCTTTAAAGTCATCAATTCTGTTATCAAGGCACCAGGCTCTTCTGATCTACAACCTGAACTTGACTGGACAGAAACATCTGCTAGACATTTCACTGACAGAATAGATCTGGTCGAACATTTCACCCGATCATGGAAACCTACTGTCCGTTAGTAATAATACTGCACCACTCACCCAGTTTCAGGCCACTAACCGGTCACCCAGCAAAATCATTTCTCAAATGAATTCCTCCACTTGTGTGTTAGATGTAATCCCTACTAAGTATTTAAAAGAAGCCTTCCCCACTATTGGTCCTTTTATTTTATCGATTATCAACATTTTAAGCAATGTAATAATGTTTTAGTGATTTTCAGTCTGGTTTTAGAGCTTGTCACAGTACGGAGACGGCCCTTGTTAAGGTCACTAACCACCTTCTTATAACAGCTGATAGAGGTCCTTTTAGATCTGTCCACAGCTTTTGATATCGTTGATCATTCCATCCTAATACACAGTCTCAAAACCTGGGTTGGTCTCAGAGGGACTCCGCTAAAACTTCTGCACTCCTACCTGCCAAATAGAACCTTTTCAGTTGTCATGGCAAATACCAGCTCATCTGTTTTCAATTTTAACTGCGGTGTACCTCAAGGATCTATTCTCGGCCCTCTGTTGTTCTCCATCTACATGCTACCACTCAGTCAGATCATTCAGAACCATGGTATCTCTCATCATTCATATGCAGATGACACACAGCTGTATGTTCCCCTCTGATCCAATAACCCCAACAGCTTAGACAACTCTCGTGCCTCAGTTTGGTCACATTCATCCCTTCAGTCCTTTCCATAAACTTGGTTCCCTTCACAACTACATCACTCTGAAAGCTAAAATCTGGGCATAATAATTGATGCAGATTTTAGTTCTGACACCCACATTAAGAATGTTATAAAATCCTGTTTTTATCACCTCATAAAAATTTAAAAAATTCAATCATTCCTGTCTCCCAGCGATCAGCACAAAGTAATTCATGCTTTTATTTTCTCACGCCTGGATTACTGTTGTGCACTTTATCATGGTGTCAGTTAGAGCTCCATCCACCGACTCCGAACGCTTCAGAACGCCGCTGCTCGAGTTTTAACAGGCACCCACATATACCAGCACATCCCCCCCATTTTTGCCAGCTTACACTGGCTGCCCTTTTTTATCGTGTTTATTTTAAGATTTTATTGATTACATTTAAAGCTCTAAATGGCCTTGTCCCAAAATATATTATAGATCTTTTAACCCCTTATGTGCCTGGGTGTTCCTGAATGCAGCTCTGTTGGTTATTCCTAAAACTCGACTGGTAACAAGACAGGCCACAGCTTTAGCTTCTTTTACATCCTCTCTTAAGAACGTCTTTTACAGGAAGGCTTTATCTCCTGTCTTTAACTGTTATGTATTTTTAAGTCTTTTTTCTGTTCTTTTTATCTGCTTTTCTTTTATCTTTCTGTCAAACACTTTGTAACCTTGTCAAGAAAAGTGCTATATAAATAAAGTGTATTATTATTATAATTAATGTTATTACTAATATATGTCTTTATTATATCTATATCAATATATTTATTTATTACATTTATCTGCATCTTTATCAGAATTGGACCTGAACTGGACCTGGACTGGAACTGAACTCGATCTTAACTGGACCTGAACTGGACCTGAACTGGACCTGAACTGGATATGAATGGGATCTGAACGGGACCTGAACTGGATTGGGACCGGACCTGGACTGGCTCTGAACGGGATCTGCGTGGGACCTGAACGGGATCTTAACTGGACCTGAACTGGATGTGGCTGGATATCTTTCAGTTTCACTGGGGGGATCAAAATGTTCAGCTACAGAAAAACAAACCAAAAACAGACAGATGAACATTTCCTTTGGCTAACTGTGATCCTCGGAGAGAAGAAGAAACGTTGTGACAGCAGACACATGGTCATGTGACCGTGATGTCAGAAACCATCAGAGTTGGATCAGGCTGTTTACCTCGGCGGACAAACAGAATATAACCTCACCATGATAAGATTTAAGCTAATGAGTTTTAACATCCTCCACAGAACACTGTCACACTGGACAGTGATGGACAGTTTGAAAACAAGGAGCACATTCTTCTATCAAGAAGAAACCTACCGCCTACATCACCCACAATGCAGTGGAACCACCAACAGTTAGGTGTTAGGCCTGATTCATAATATGACCTCTTATACGAGCATTCATTCTTGTGTGTTAGTGTGTCTGCGTCGCTCTGCAATTATTTCACCGAAACAGGAGCTGCGACTAAAACTGAGCCATGCATGTTGGAGTTGGAGCCAGCACCGTGTATTTTGCCCAGGCCCGGGACAAGATGATCCCAAGGACCAGGCACAGGCACAGTGCCAGGATTTTTATAATATTAATTTATAATAATTGATTCTCATGACATTAGAGCTATTTATATGCAAGTTCGTTTTTTCAATAACAACGCTATGGTACACAGCACATTCGTTATAAATGTAGTTTGTAATTGAATTTGTCCTAAGGTTATTCAACAATACAGCTAAAAGCTTAACTGACGACAAGCAAGGACAAAACGTGTCAAGGTGAGAGACTTCAGCACCCGGCAGCACCGGACAGCGCCCAGCAACAACAACACAATTCATCCAAAATGACAGGTGCATTTCTTTTGACAAATCAGACAACTCTGCATTGGTAATGTTTCGGTAGTAATGGCTATCACGACATCAGGAATAAAATTAATAACGAGAAGAAGCGCAGCCGGGACAAGAAGTGCAAACAGCCTATGCCTGTTAACTGTGCGCACACATCACAATCTAGGTGATCATAGCTGAATTGAGCTCCCGATTTTTGATGACTGGCCATCTTGACTCTTCACTAGCTAGCTTTTAGGCGGCGAAACATGTACGCTGCTATGGCAACCAGTCAGACCGAACCATTTTATATTTAAGTTGAGAGAAAATTGTTGACCAACACTCAAAACTTATCCAGCTTTTATGAGTCTCACAAATGATATATAGAGGTTTTTTTTGTTTGTTTTACAATTAGAGTGCCCTCCTGTATCTATAAAACATGCACAAACAAAGCATGCATGAATGGTTGAAGCTAAAACATGTTAAACAACAAGATTTAGCTTCATGTGGATGCTAACAGGCTGTAGCAGTTAGCTATAAACTAGCATAAAGCGTAAGGTCCAAAACAACACAGTTCCCATGGCATAGATTCAGCCAAAGCTGAATCAAATGACATCATCACTTAAGAACATTTATCAGATGTCATAAATCTCACTTTGAAGTTACCCTGAGCTTGATACTACTTTAAATTTTACAAAGTCTAACTACACAACACCTGAAAACTCCTTTGAGGTTTAAAGACAGGAGTTTAACTTTTATGTCTTTTCTGTGGTGAAAACAAAATAACATCAAGAACACTATCAAAAAGATAGAAAGGAGGACAGACAGGCACACAGACAGACAGACAGACAGACAGACAGACAGATAGACAGGCATTACTGTGTCTGCAGTCCTTCAGCAGAGTGAATCTGGATGAAAACTCTGAAGAGAAAAAGGAGGGATGAACTTCCTTCATCATCTGAAGAAAGAGAAGAAACAGGTATTTAAGTGATTTATATGGACAGACAGACAGGCACAGAGACAGTCAAACGGACAGAAACAGAATGATGGAATCACCTGTAAGACAGGCCACCTGTCCATGCAGAGCAGAGAGGGAGATACAGGCCCATTTACACACTGCTGTAAGAGAGAGAGAGAGACAGAGAGAGAGAGAGAGAGACACAGACAGACAGACAGACAGACAGACAGACAGACAAAGAGGGAGGGAGACAGAGAGAGGTTCAACATAAGTGTGTCTACTACATGTTTACCTGTCTCAGGTCAGTTTTGTTTGCATGTCACTGTCTTTCACTATCTGTACGTGATTGGGAGTGGACCTGCAAACCTTCAACTGCAGTCACTGCACATGTTCTACTGCAGAGTCGCTGCACATGTTCTACTGCAGTCACTGCTAATGTTCTACTGCAGAGTCACTGCACATGTTCTACTGCAGAGTCACTGCACATGTTCAACTGCAGTCACTGCACATGTTCTACTGCAGTCACTGCTAATGTTCTACTGCAGAGTCACTGCACATGTTCTACTGCAGAGTCACTGCACATGTTCTACTGCAGAGTCACTGCAATGCTCTTCTGCAGAGTCACTGCAATGCTGTACTGCAGTCACTGCTAATGTTCTACTGCAGAGTCACTGCACATGCTCTACTGCAGTCACTGCTAATGTTCTACTGCAGAGTCACTGCACATGTTCTACTGCAGAGTCACTGCAATGCACTTCTGCAGAGTCACTGCACATGCTCTTCTGCAGTGTCACTGCACATGCTCTTCTGCAGTCACTGCTAATGTTCTACTGAAGAGTCACTGCACATGTTCTACTGAAGAGTCACTGCACATGTTCTACTGCAGTGTCACTGCACATGTTCTACTGCAGAGTCACTGCAATGCTCTTCTGCAGAGTCACTGCTAATGTTCTACTGCAGAGTCACTGCTAATGTTCTACTGCAGAGTCACTGCACATGTTCTACTGAAGAGTCACTGCACATGTTCTACTGCAGAGTCACTGCACATGTTCTACTGCAGAGTCACTGCAATGCTCTTCTGCAGAGTCACTGCTAATGTTCTACTGCAGAGTCACTGTACATGTTCTACTGCAGAGTCACTGCACATGTTCAACTGCAGTCACTGCAATTCTCTACTGCAGTCACTGCTAATGTTCTACTGCAGAGTCACTGCACATGTTCTACTGCAGAGTCACTGCACATGCTCTACTGCAGCCACTGCTAATGTTCTACTGCAGAGTCACTGCACATGTTCTACTGCAGAGTCACTGCAATGCTCTTCTGCAGAGTCACTGCACATGCTCTACTGCAGTCACTGCTAATGTTTTACTGCAGAGTCACTGCACATGTTCTACTGAAGAGTCACTGCAAATGGTCTACTGCAGAGTCACTGCAATTCTCTACTGCAGTCACTGCTAATGTTCTACTGCAGAGTCACTACACATGCTCTACTGCAGAGTCACTACACATGTTCTACTGCAGTCACTGCTAATGTTCTACTGCAGAGTCACTGCACATGTTCTACTGCAGAGTCGCTGCACATGTTCTACTGCAGTCACTGCTAATGTTCTACTGCAGAGTCACTGCAATGCTCTTCTGCAGAGTTGCTGCACATTTTCTACTGAAGAGTCACTGCACATGCTCTACTGCAGTCACTGCTAATGTTCTGCTGCAGAGTCACTGCACATGTTCTACTGCAGAGTCACTGCAATGCTCTACTGCAGAGTCACTGCACATGCTCTACTGCAGTCACTGCTAATGTTCTGCTGCAGAGTCACTGCACATGTTCTACTGCAGAGTCACTGCAATGCTCTACTGCAGAGTCACTGCACATGTTCTACTGCAGAGTCACTGCACATGCTCTACGGCAGCCACTCAGAGTCACTGCACATGTTCTACTGCAGAGTCACTGCAATGCTCTACTGCAGTCACTGCTAATGTTCTACTGCAGTCGCTGCACATGTTCTACTGCAGAGTCACTGCTAATGTTCTACTGCAGAGTCACTGCACATGTACTACTGCAGAGTCACTGCACATGTTCTACTGCAGAGTCGCTGCACATGTTCTATACTGTACTGTGACTCTGAACATGTTGTTTGATGACGACCAGCTGTTGCTCCTTCACTGTTGTAATTATTTGATAATTGTTGTTAATTATTTTAATGCTACTCACCAGTTTTGGCAGAGACAGTCTTTTCTCCAGGCTGTTGATTGGTCGTAACCACGTTCCTCTGTGCAGTTTATTGTGCAGAACAAGAGGCCACGCCTTCTTTTCTCTCTGTATATGAAGTCCTGCCCACTCACAGTAAGCACCACCTATGAAATGGCATCACAGTTTTACTCATCACACTTCCTGTTTGATTTGAACTCTTAATCAGCAGGTCAGCTTACTGATCTTCAGTCGGTTTAAACTATTTTTGGTTTAAACTGACTTGTAAACTAACTGAGGAGTTAAATATTTAAACATTAAATAAATGTTTGAATGCCCTAATGTTCACAATGTCTTTACAGTCAAACATCTCACGATCAGCTTTAAGGGATCTGTACAGTTTAGAAGATGTTGTCTCCTCTGCTGCAGCTTCAACATGTTTCAGAGTCTCCGTGTGGGTGTGGATCCGTTACTCCTATAGATGAATACAGACCTGAGTAGTTTAAAGGTGATATTTTACTTTGGGGGATTAAATAATGGACATACACTGATCAGCTGACACTTACCCGCTGTCACTGCTCACACTTCCTGTTTACACTGCTGTAATATTAAAAGCGGAGTGCTGTGTGATGTGTCACCCTCTGCACTAATGTTCCTTTTGCTACAGATTTTAACCACCAGAGGGTGTCTGAAAACAATCTGATAACACATCTTCATCTTCTCTGCTGTCAAATTTAATCAGTGTCACATTGTGTGTGTGTCTGTGTGTGCATCTTCCTCAGTCCTGCACTCTTATGGGCTGGGAAGGCTGATGATTGACAGGTCAAAGGTCATGTGTCAGACCCTCTGAGCCTGAGAGCTGTTCATCATCAGGTGCAATATGGGAATACTAAACATACACACACTGACCACCTGCCAGCAGAAGATTGACAGGCACGTTGTTACCGTGACAACCTGAGAGATTTCACCAAAGTCAGCGAAACGGCATCATGGGAAAAACCCTTCATCCTCTTTCTCTCTCTTTCTGCTGCTGAGTCGATGTCGCTCGCCCGCCTCAGCCAGGCTATAAAAGGACGACTCATTTGCATCTGAATGAGTGTGTATGTGTGTGTGAGAGTGGGTGTGTATGTGTATGTGTATGTGTATGTGTATGTGTATGTGTATGTGTATGTGTGAGTGTGAGAGTGTGTGTGTGTGTGTGTGTGTGTGAGAGAGTGTGTGTGTGTGTGTGTGTATATGTGTGAGTGTGAGAGTGTGTGTGTGTGTGTGTGTGTGTGTGTGTGTGTGTATGTGTGAGTGTGAGAGTGTGTGTGTGTATGTGTGTGTGTGTGTATATGTGTGAGTGTGAGAGTGTGTGTGTGTGTGTGTGTGTGTGTGTGTGTATGTGTGAGTGTGAGTGTGTGTGTGTGTGTGTGTGTGTGTATGTGTGTGTGTGTGTGTGTGTGTGTAACAGTCTTGATCTAATTTTCAGAACTCTTCTTTTCCTCCTTTGATCCTTTTTTATATTTATACACCTTTTCTTCATCTTCCTCATATTTATATATTTTAATGTATTTATAAGTATTTATAATATAGTGTGACATCACGACCATGTGTGACATCACGATCACACAGCGTCTGCTGCAGGCTCAATCGATCGTTACGTCTGAATCAGGTTATCTTTCATGTGACATCACAGCTCACACAGACACAGTCGGTACATCAGCGCCTCGAGGGGAAACCTCCAATTAGTTCATTACAGCTAAAGGCTATGATGGATCTCACACACACACACACACACACACACAGTCCCCCAGGCACCTGAGAAGAAACAGCTGATGAAGCAGCAAGTAGACGAGGAGGAAACGAGTGAGGGAGGGTGAGGAAGAGGAGGAGGGTGAGGAGGGTGAAGATGATGAAGAGGAGTTAAAGGAGGTGAAAGTTTGTGATAAATCAGCCGTTTTCTTCCAACTTCACCTCCTCAATTATTAAAACTGAATTACACTGAACTGTGTGTGTGTGTGTGTGTGTGTGTGTGTGTGTGTGTGTGTGTGTCCAATCAGTGCTATCCAGTCTGGTCTCATTATAATGAACAAACCTGCTGTGAAATTATTCATCAAATTAAGTGTGTGTGTGTGTGTGTGTGTGTGTGGGTGTGTGTGTGTGTGTGTGTTTCATTCTGAAAAACAGAAAGTCTTTAGTGAGAAACGTCCTGATGAGGAAAGAGTAAAAAAAAGTTTTTGTTCCACCTGGGAAGACTCTCTCTGTCTCTCTGTCTGTCATGTGACCCTAATCAATGGTCCTGATCAATCAGAGACATGAACAGTCATGGAGACTTGCTGGAGTTTTGTTTTCATGTTTTTTGACTCTCTTCAGGTCGAAACATTCAGGATTTAAAAATTTACAGCTACAGCAGTTTTACCTTTTCACTCATGTTTTATTCACGTGTCTCGTTTATTTATTAATCAGCAGGAGGGAGCGGCGTGAACAGGAAATACTTCACAGGAGCTGTTTTCTGTTTGTCAGCCTGAAATCTGTTTTTGCCCGCTTTTATTTTGGTATTTTATACCTCCATCCTGTCAGCAGATGGACACTGTGTACACACACACATTCATCTATTTCTATATATTTATATTATACTCATCTATTAACATCAACTTTTACTATTTAACTAAAACTTAACCTTAAAAATAAACATTCTTAATTTAACCTTTTTTAGTTTCAAAGTGCTCATCTATTGGATGAACTTAAAGTAACAGGAAGAGGTTATTTCAGGACTTTTATTGTGACATGTGAGTCTGCAGAGAGAGAACAGCCTGCAGCTCTGACTGCAACCACACACACACACACACACACACACACACACACACACACACACACACACACACACACACACACACACAATCAGTCCTGTCAGACGACACTGAGGGCTGACAAACTCCTCAGATCATGTTGTTGCCATGACAACAGATAACTGAGTGTATATTAGTTACTGTACAACAGCCGGGGACAGACAGAGCGAGTACGCAGAGAGACTGTTTAAGATTCAAACTGAACAAGCGTGATTACTTCGATCCAAACTGGGAGCCAGCGGAGTGACGTGCGTATCATTTCTCTCCTTCCACAGTTGCTAAAAAATGTTAGAAAAACTTTTTGTCCAAAGACTTGATCACTCTATAGAAAAATACAAGTTACTGAGTGAGCATCAATATGGTTTTAGATCAAATCGATCCACAACTGATATATCTTCACTGTGCTGATATCCACAGTAACAGCACGCTGTGATGATCTTCACTGTGCTGATATCCACAGTAACAGCACGCTGTGATGATCTTCACTGTGCTGATATCCACAGTAACAGCACGCTGTGATGACCTTCACTGTGCTGATATCCACAGTAACAGCACGCTGTGATGACCTTCACTGTGTTGATATCCACAGTAACAGCACGCTGTGATGACCTTCACTGTGTTGATATCCACAGTAACAGCACGCTGTGATGATCTTCACTGTGCTGATATCCACAGTAACAGCACGCTGTGATGACCTTCACTGTGTTGATATCCACAGTAACAGCACGCTGTGATGATCTTCACTGTGCTGATATCCACAGTAACAGCACGCTGTGATGACCTTCACTGTGCTGATATCCACAGTAACAGCACGCTGTGATGACCTTCACTGTGCTGATATCCACAGTAACAGCACGCTGTGATGATCTTCACTGTGCTGATATCCACAGTAACAGCACGCTGTGATGACCTTCACTGTGCTGATATCCACAGTAACAGCACGCTGTGATGACCTTCACTGTGCTGATATCCACAGTAACAGCACGCTGTGATGACCTTCACTGTGCTGATATCCACAGTAACAGCACGCTGTGATGACCTTCACTGTGCTGATATCCACAGTAACAGCACGCTGTGATGACCTTCACTGTGCTGATATCCACAGTAACAGCACGCTGTGTAATCATTTATAATCTCCTGATCAGCTGACAGAATAAATCATGAATGTCTTGGTTTAATTAAAGTTAATCTGATTAAACTTCACACAGACCTCAGACCTGCTGCTGCTGATGA
>NW_027211670.1:27042500-27045000 GCF_022749685.1 Semicossyphus pulcher | reverse complement strand
TCACTCTCTAAGCCACTCACTCACTCTCTAAGTCACTCACTCACTCACTCACTCTCTAAGTCACTCACTCACTCACTCGGTCCCTAACTCACTCACTCACTCACTCACTCACTCGGTTCCTAACTCACTCACTCACTCACTCGGTCCCTAACTCACTCACTCGGTCCCTAACTCACTCACTCAGTCCCTAACTCACTCTCACACTCGCTCACTCACTCAGTACCTAACTCACTCACTTAGTTGCTTGCTTGCTCGCTAACTCACTCACTCACTCACTCACTAAGTCACTCACTCTCTAAGCCACTCACTCACTCACTCACTCACTCACTAAGTCACTCACTCTCTAAGCCACTCACGCACTCAATCACTCACTCTCTAAGTCATTCACTCACTCACTCACTCACTCACTCACTCTCTAAGTCACTCACTCTCTAAGTCACTCACTCACTCTCTAAGTCACTCACTCACTCTCTAAGTCACTCACTCACTCACTCACTCACTCTCTAAGTCACTCACTCTCTAAGTCACTCACTCACTCTCTAAGTCACTCAATCACTCACTCTCTAAGTCATTCACTCACTCACTCACTCACTCTCTAAGTCACTCACTCTCTAAGTCACTCACTCTCTAAGTCACTCACTCACTCTCTAAGTCACTCACTCACTCTCTAAGTCACTCACTCACCCGCTCACTCTCTAAGTCATTCACTCACTCACTCACTCACTCACTCAGTCACTCACTCACTAGCTCACTCTCTAAGTCACTCACTCACTCACTCGGTCCCTAACTCACTCACTCACTCACTCACTCACTCGGTTCCTAAGTCACTCACTCACTCACTCGGTCCCTAACTCACTCACTCAGTCCCTAACTCACTCTCACACTCACTCTCTAAGTCACTCACTCTCTAAGTCACTCAATCACTCACTCTCTAAGTCATTCACTCACTCACTCACTCACTCTCTAAGTCACTCACTCTCTAAGTCACTCACTCACTCTCTAAGTCACTCACTCACTCTCTAAGTCACTCACTCACCCGCTCACTCTCTAAGTCATTCACTCACTCACTCGGTTCCTAAGTCACTCACTCACTCTCTAAGTCACTCACTCACCCGCTCACTCTCTAAGTCATTCACTCACTCACTCACTCACTCAGTCACTCACTCACTAGCTCACTCTCTAAGTCACTCACTCACTCACTCGGTTCCTAAGTCACTCACTCACTCACTCGGTCCCTAACTCACTCACTCAGTCCCTAACTCGCTCTCTAAGCCACTTACTCACTCACTCACTCACTCACTCACAAAGTCACTCACTCTCTAAGCCACTCACTCACTCACTCACTCACTCACTCTCTAAGTCACTCACTCTCTAAGCCACTCACTCACTCATTCACTCTCTGAGTGCAGACCTGCAGTCTGTTGTGGTTTATAAAGCGTCTGATTATTCTTTCTTATCAATGAAAAAAGTTTTTAATCAAACCATAATTGACAAGGTCAGGAACAAGGAGGAGACATTCTGTTTTAATAAAGAGAAGATCACAGGGCGACTTTCACTCATCTCATATTTAACACGTTGTACTCTTTCATGCAGACCTGTGTGTGTGTGTGTGTGTGTGTGTGTGTGTGTGTGTTGGTGGATCAGGCCGCCTCCACATGTTTGAGCTTCTTTTATGAAACATTGACCTAAATCTGTTGACAGCAGCAGCCTCACAGCCACAATAAAACATCTTTGTAGAGATGCTTAATGCAGTGAGATGCTCTGCTCGTGTTGACAAACACTTTTCAAATAAAAAAATATCCAAGATCACAGAGTATTTTAGCAGTCTGTAGTTTATATATTTACTCACAGTATCTCATGAACAGTCTGCAGTATGTTTACTCAGATTAGTGTACTTTACTTAGTACTGAACTGTAATACAATACATGACATCACACTGTAATATAACAACTTCGCTGCTTCGATGGTTTTTTATTTCAATCAGGTTTGGTGACTTTACAAGTCCATTTATACACAATGTAAATACACCAACTCAATCATTAACAGATAAGCATGCATGTTTTTAGCAAGGTTTAATTGTTTTCTGTATTTAACTTTAAATGCGCTGTGACATCATATTTTATACTATTTATTCATGTGTCAATCTGTTATTAAACTTACCTTCCAGTAGTTGAACCACAGTTAATCATTAACAGTATAACGTGGTTGAAGTGATTCTGCGACACCTTTGCTTACTGAGTGTTAATTGTGCAGTTCTTTATTAAGATCTCTGTGATATAAACCTCAGGTGGCACACACTGTGATGGAACACAGAGTAAACCAAGTCAAATATTTCACACAGCTTGGTTAAATGTTGGACATTTGTACAGGCGATGTTGTTACATCGGTGGAGTTTGATGTTTGACAGAAGTTTAAATGATCACCTGCTCCTCAATGATGAGGATGGTCTGTTAGTGTTTTAAATATATTCATGAAGACATGAGCTGTGATTGGTCTGTTT
>NW_027211670.1:27022500-27040000 GCF_022749685.1 Semicossyphus pulcher | reverse complement strand
TTATTGGCAGCTCCATAGTCAGAAACGTGAAGTTAGCGAAGCCAGCGGCCATAGTGAAATGTATTCCTGGGGCCAGAGCGGGCGACATCGAGTCCAATTTAAAACTGCTGACAAAGGATAATCGTAAATTTGATAAGATTGTAATTCATGTCGGCGTTAATGACTCCCGGTCACGTCAATCGGAAGTCACTAAAATTAATGTTGAGTCGGTGTGTGCATTTGCAAAGACGATGTCGGACTCCGTAGTTTTCTCTGGACCCCTGCCCAATCTGACGAGTGATGACATGTATAGCCGCATGTCATCATTCAACCGCTGGCTGTCGAGGTGGTGCCCAGCAAACGATGTGGGCTTCATAGATAACTGGCAGACATTCTGGGGAAAGCCTGGTCTGATCGGAAGAGACGGCATTCATCCCACTTTGGATGGTGCAGCTCTTTTGTCTCGTAATATGGCTAAGTTTGTTAGTCGTAAAACCTGACAAACCAGAGCTGAGACCAGGAGGCAGAGCTGTAGTCCTACACACTCCTCTGAGCTTCCCTGTGAGCAGTTTCCCAGCCACAATGTTAATGTTCTAGAGACTGTGTCTGCCCCCCCCAACCCAGGCCTGTTATTACAGTTAATTCAAACTCAAATAAAAAAGGAGTAAATCAAAAAAATTTAATAAAAATTAAAACAACAACCAAAGTTATGCCAAAAAATATAAGAATTAAATGTGGTGTGTTAAATATCAGATCCCTGTCATCTAAAGCTCTATTAGTGAACGATCTGATATCAGATGATCATATTGATTTACTCTCTTTAACTGAGACTTGGCTGTGTCAGGAAGAATATGTCAGCTTAAATGAATCCACTCCTCCCAGTCATCTTAATACTCATATTCCTCCAGACACTGGTCGAGGTGGTGGAGTGGCAGCTATCTTCAGTTCTAGTCTTCTAATCAACCCTCGACCCAAACTTAGTTTCAGCTCTTTTGAAAGCCTTGTTCTGAGTTTTTCACACCCAGCCTGTAAAACTTTACAGCCTGTTTTATTTGTGATAGTATACCGCCCTCCTGGCGCATACTCTGATTTTCTAACTGAATTCTCAGAGTTTTTATCAGATTTAGTCCTGAGTTCAGATCAAATAATTATTGTAGGGGACTTCAATATTCATGTAGATGTTGATAATGATAGTCTTAGCATGGCATTTATGTCCCTTTTGGACTCTATTGGTTTCACTCAAAGTGTAAACCAGCCTACTCACTGCTTTAACCACACCCTCCACCTTGTTCTAGCTTATGGCCTTGAAACCGAAAACTTAAATGTCTTCCCACAAAATCCTCTTTTATCAGATCACTATTTAGTAACATTCGATGTCCTATTAACCGACTACTCTCCAGTTAACAAACATGTACTCACAAGATGTTTGTCTGACAGGACTGTAGCTAAATTTAATGAAACAATTCCAGCTGCTTTTAATTCTTTACCACATCTGTTTCCTACAGAAAGCTCTGATGCTAATGTTAGTCCCTCTCAGCTTGATCAGTTTGTTGATAGTACTGCAGGTTTGCTGAGAAGTACTCTAGACTCGATTGCCCCCTTAAAAAAGAAGATTATTAAACGACAGAGGCTAGCTCCATGGTATGACTCAGAAACTCGTAACTTGAAGCAAATGTCGCGTAAATCTGAAAGAATGTGGCGATCCACCAAAACAGAAGAGTCTCGTTTACTCTGGCAAAATAGTCTTAATAAATACAGGAAGGCCCTACGGCATGCTCGAGGTGTCTACTACTCCTCCCTCATAGAAGAACATAAAAACAATCCCAGGTACCTTTTCAGCACTGTAGCCAGGCTGACAGAGAGTCACAGCTCCACTGAGCCAAGTATTCCTATAGGCCTCAGCAGTGACGATTTCATGAGCTTCTTTAATGACAACATCCTAAAGATAAGAGACAAAATTTGTAACCTCCTGCCGTTACCTGGTGCAGATGTATCTTTGGAAGCTGCTCACACACCTGATGTTTACACTGTTTTTCTCCAATTGACCTTCCTGAGCTAAATTCTCTGATATCTTCGTCTAAACCATCAACCTGTCTTTGAGACCCGATTCCAACCGAGCTGCTTAAGGAAGTCTTTCCCTCAATTAGCACTTCTTTACTAGATATGATCAATATGTCTTTATCGACGGGCTATGTACCCCAGTCTTTTAAACTAGCTGTAATTAAGCCACTTCTTAAAAAGCCTACCCTAGATTCAGGCACCTTAGCTAACTATAGACCTATATCTAACCTTCCTTTTATCTCAAAGATCCTTGAGAAAGCAGTCGCTAATCAATTATGTGACTTTCTTCATAACAACAGTTTATTTGAGGACTTTCAGTCAGGATTTAGAGTCCACCACAGCACTGAGACAGCACTGAGAGTTTCAAATGATCTACTTCCTGCTTCAGACAGAGGACTTCTCTCTGTACTCGTCCTGTTAGATCTTAGTGCCGCTTTCGACACGATAGACCATCACATCCTGTTACAGAGATTAGAACATTTAATTGGCATTACAGGATCTGCACTAAGTTGGTTTAAATCTTATCTATCAGATCGATCTCAGTTTGTTAATGTTCATGATGTGTCCTCTATGCAAACCAAAGTTAGTCATGGAGTTCCACAAGGTTCTGTGCTCGGACCGATTCTTTTTACCTTATATATGCTTCCTCTGGGTAACATCATGAGGAAACACTCCATTAATGTTCATTGTTATGCAGATGATACTCAATTATACTTATCTATGAAGCCAGACGAAACCAATCAGCTATCTAAACTAGAAGCATGCCTTAAGGACATAAAGATCTGGGTGACTAGAAACTTTCTGCTACTTAATTCAGACAAACTGAAGTTATTGTGCTCGGCCCAAAACACCTTAGAGACTCTTTCTCTAATGATATAGCTGCCCTAGATGGCATCAGCCTGGCATCCAGCACTACTGTTAGGAATCTGGGAGTTCTGTTTGATCAGGATATGTCCTTCATCTCCCACATAAAACAAATATCAAGGACAGCCTTCTTTCATCTTTGCAACAAACATCAGACACATCTTGTCTCAACACAATGCAGAAAAACTCGTCCATGCATTCGTTACTTCCAGGCTGGATTATTGTAACTCGTTACTATCAGGCTGCCCTAATAAGTCACTAAAAACTCTGCAGCTGGTACAAAATGCTGCAGCACGTGTGCTGACAAGAACTAGGAAGAGAGGTCACATCTCTCCTGTATTAGCCTCTCTGCACTGGCTTCCTGTAAAATCTAGAATAGAATTTAAAATCCTTCTTCTTACTTACAAAGCTCTTAATGGTCAGGCACCATCATATCTTAAAGAGCTCATAGTGCCATATTACCCCTCTAGAACATTGCGCTCCCAGGATGCAGGCCTGCTTGTGGTACCTAAAGTCTCTAAGAGTAGTGTTGGAGGTAGAGCCTTCAATTACCAGGCCCCCCTCCTCTGGAACAATCTACCAGTCAAGGTCCGGGAGGCAGACACCCTCTCTTCTTTTAAGAGTTCAAACTTTCCTCTTTGATAAAGCTTATAGTTAGGGCTGGCTCAGGCTTGGACTAGCCCATAGTTATGCTGCTATAGGTTTAGACTGCCGGGGGGATCTGACACACCAAGCTTCTCTCTCTCTCTCTCTCTCTCTCTCTCTCTGACTCTCTGACTCTCTCTCTCTCTCTCTCTCTCTCTCTCTGTCATATTAATGCAGCTCATTAACTCTGTATCTTCTGGTCCCATTAACATTACTAACCACATATCTTCCCGGGAGTTCTTGTGCTCCCTTGTCTTGAAGGTTCCTGGGGATCGTTGCTGCAGACCACCTGCTGCTGTGGACCTGCTCGACTGCAACAACTACTAACATCAGCCTTCCCCATAGTATCATTATTGTTGCTGCTAATGCTAATAGTAGACCTGTTGACTTCAACTGTTACAATTACGATTACCTCAGCCTTTATCATTACTCTGCTTCTCTCGCTAATTTATTTATTTATTTATTTATTTATTTAGCCAATCTTCACCCTAGTCTACCACTATTATTGGCATTGTAACCATAAGTATGTGTCTGTTGTTGTTCATGTAACAAGGACATATGTTGTTGTGGTAACAAGAACATATGTTGTTGTTGCTCTCTTTGCCTGTCTCTATGCTGCATCTCCTTCTATCCCATTTTCGGCCCATCCAGTCGAGGCAGATGGCTGTTCAACATGAGTCTGGTTCTGCTCGAGGTTTCTGCCTGTTAAAAGGAAGTTTTTCTGCCAATGTGCCGAATTGCTAAGTGCTACTCATGGTGGATTGATGTTGGGCCTCTCTTTAAATAACTTAACAAAGAGTCGGTCTAGACCTGCTCTTTCTGTAAAGTGTCTCGAGATAACCCTGGTTATGATTTGGCGCTATACAAATAAAATTTGATTGAATTTGATTGATTGATTGTTCTCTCTGTGATGACACCTGACGGTCTGTTACATCTGACGGTCTGTTACACCGGGCGGTCTGTTGTTCTCTCTACGATGACACCTGACGGTCTGTTACACCGGGCGGTCTGTTGTTGTCTCTGTGATGACACCTGACGGTCTGTTACACCTGATGGTCTGTTACACCGGGCGGTCTGTTGTTCTCTCTACGATGACACCTGACGGTCTGTTACACCGGTCGGTCTGTTGTTGTCTCTGTGATGACACCTGACGGTCTGTTACACCTGACGGTCTGTTACACCGGGCGGTCTGTTGTTGTCTCTGTGATGACACCTGACGGTCTGTTACATCTGACGGTCTGTTACACCGGGCGGTCTGTTGTTGTCTCTACGATGACACCTGATTGTCTGTTGTTGTCTCTGTGATCACACCTGACGGTCTGTTACACCTGACGGTCTGTTACACCTGACGGTCTGTTACACCTGACGGTCTGTTGTTGTCTCTGTGATGACACCTGACGGTCTGTTACACCTGACGGTCTGTTACATCTGACGGTCTGTTACACCTGACGGTCTGTTGTTGTCTCTGTGATGACACCTGACGGTCTGTTACATCTGACGGTCTGTTACACCTGATGGTCTGTTGTTGTCTCTGTGATGACACCTGACGGTCTGTTACACCTGGCGGTCTGTTGTTCTCTCTGTGATGACACCTGACGGTCTGTTACATCTGACGGTCTGTTACACCTGATGGTCTGTTGTTGTCTCTGTGATGACACCTGACGGTCTGTTACATCTGACGGTCTGTTACACCTGACGGTCTGTTACACCGGGTGGTCTGTTGTTGTCTCTACGATGACACCTGACGGTCTGTTACATCTGACGGTCTGTTACACCTGACGGTCTGTTACACCGGGTGGTCTGTTGTTGTCTCTACGATGACACCTGATGGTCTGTTACACCTGACGGTCTTTTACACCTGGCGGTCTGTTGTTGTCTCTGTGATGACACCTGACGGTCTGTTGTTGTCTCTGTGATCACACCTGACGGTGTGTTACACCTGGCAGTCTGTTGTCTCTTTGATCACACCTGACGGTCTGTTACACCTGATGGTCTCACCTGTGGATCCAGTCTTTTCTGGCAGTCATTGTTTCTTTGAATGTTTCATCTCATCATCTTCTCTGATTCTGCTTTTAACAAATATTAAAACCATTTTGTTGCTTTTATTCGGAGTACCTTAAAATCACAGAATAAGACTTTAAATGTTTCTTTGTTGGTGTATTCGGTTCCTCGCTGCAGTTATGTAACAGCACATCCATTCTTCATTTCAAAAGGAACATTTTTTTATAGCACAGACCATCGGGGACATCACAACTGTCGCTTTTATTTGCAGTGCTGTTTGTGATGTTCAATCCAGGTTGAGCAGAATTTAATTTCACATGCAGAGTGTTTCCATCTGTAACTGTGTGGTTTAAATGTGAGACAAATCCAACCTGACAAACTATAAACTGAAGGGAAACCGAGTTTCTGCCCGAAAACATCTTCAACATGAGCACACACCCACGTTCACTAAAATAAAAGCAAATTTAATCTGCGCTTGTTGGCTTCCCGGTGACTGAATAAACAGAGAGGGAAAACATTCGACTCAAACACATCTGAGAAACTAAAGCAGCTCAGTGTTCAGAGTAGGGATGGGCATTTGAAGGCATACCAATATTAGAATATTCCTTAAAAAAATCCAATGTCCACTTAACCTCACTACAAAAAAAAGAAATGTGTGTGTGTGTGTGTGTGTGTGTGTGTGTGTGTGTGTGTGAAATACACTACATCAAAGCTGACTTGCTTCACCACAAACTACAGTAAAGGCACTATAAGCAGCGTGTGTTCAATAACAAGGTCTCATCTGTGATTGTACAAATAGAGTTGTTCCCATCACTTTCTAATCTCATAATATATCAAAAACCTTTATGCTCCACTGTGATCTGATTTTATAGAAAATAGTGCTGAGCAAATTATCACAATACAAGATATCATATCATACAACATCCATACTGTGAGGACTGAAGTATAAAGACAGCATGTGTTACTCGTACAGATTGGGACCCACAGTACAGACAGTCTCAGAGTCAAGTTGAACAGAGTTTATTGTAACTAATTCTTATGTTTGAAAGGTGATTTTGGTTTGTCTGAATGTGGAGGTCCTGGGTGTCGAGAGCAGGGCTGTGGGTTCAGAGGTTCCAGAATTCAGAGTCAGAGGCTGGCCGGGTTGCAGAGGTTGAGGTCCTGGAGCTGGGTTCTGGAGGTATGGAGATCTGGAAATCTGGACACAAGGACAGACGGGGTAAATAAGATGCAACTGTGTGTAAAAAACTCCTTCAGAAAAGAGCCTGAGCTGAGGACCATGCAGGGTACACGGACAATCGGGCGCAGAGCGGAGGACTGAGCCGGGCTGATACTGGGCTTGTGTGGTGAGAGACACGGGGGTTCTGAGATAAAGACACTGGGTGCAGTGCTTTCTCTATAAGTGACGCCCTCTCCTCATTGGGAACAGAAAACATTGTTGCTTTTTTGTTGTTGTTGTTTTGATCTATACTTGTATAGAGAATCATGACATCTATGTTCTGAAAAACTGATAAATAAATAATATATAGTATTTGTTTATAAAAAGAAAGTGCTCAGAAAAAAACAGTCAAATCGCTAAATCTGTAAATATTTGAGTTTAGTCAGGTTTAAATTCTTCACTCACATTCAAACACCAGTTGCTATAACTAAACAACCAGCAACTAACCATCTGTTGTAGCCGCACACATTTAGCGTTAGCAGGAAAAAAGTCAGCAGCAGTCATCGTGTGGGGGTCGGGGA
Source organism: Semicossyphus pulcher (assembly GCF_022749685.1). Classification (NCBI taxonomy): domain Eukaryota; kingdom Metazoa; phylum Chordata; class Actinopteri; order Labriformes; family Labridae; genus Semicossyphus; species Semicossyphus pulcher. The sequence goes on along the minus strand of NW_027211670.1, from coordinate 27,032,710 downwards.
AAGCTGCACAGAAGCTGCCGTTGTTACCGCTAACGTTACTGCTCTGTGTTGTCATGAACATAAACGTTCCTTGATATGTAAGTTAGCTGACGTTAGCTGGTCAGCTCGCCTTCAGTAACGAGGCTACCACACGTTCACGTTACACACGTTGTAAACATCTACCTGCAGTTTAGCTTCCTAATGTAGCGCTGAGACGAACACTGGCTTCAATACAACTTATGTGACACTCTTAGATTACCGCCAAGAGGCAAAACAACACTCACCGTGATGATCCGCCGTTCGCCTTTCATGAGTCCCTGCTTCCGACAGGCGGCCCCGCGTCCAGTGTCAAGGTGCAAGGAGGAGCGTCATCTTGTGCTGCATTTACTTGCACTCGGACATCGGAGTTTCACTCTTGTAAATTTCCGACCAGCCTCAAATACATGAATATTTACGTTTGTTTTGAATGATGTTGAATTTGATCATCAGAATTGGGGGGACAGCTGCCACCCTATGCCACCCGGTAGCTCCGCCCCTGTATACACCGCCTGGGTGGGCACAGAGTGGACTAAAACGTACCAAAGGCTAATTCTCATTTGAAAATGTGCCAGAAGCCACATTTGGGCTTTTACGAGCACAGTTTTACCCCAGACACCCCGAGCTCGTTGGAAAAGAAGGGAAATTGTCAAAGCTCTTCATTTAGTTTGCATGAATAAATGCTGCTGCCTGAAATCACAAACAGTATAGTCAGATATATGTAGATATAATAGACAGATTACTGCGTTCGTCTGACGTGAGTTTGAGATTAGATTTAGATTAAACTGTGTTTTTCTTCAGCTAGGCTCCGCCCCTGATGTCCATAAAAGGTTGTTGTGTTGTGAAACAGAGTAATGTCTGCAGTCTCAGATCTGAGGCAGCAGAAATTTCCCATCATGCTCCACTGGGTGATTTTAAATTGACCAATCATCTTCAAATTACATCTGACAGCAGCTTTTTGTTTGTGTGTGTCTCAGCACAAAACACACACATACCATCTCTGAGCAGTGATTTTGCAGGGCCAATCAGCTCCCAGCAATGACCACTGTTGTCATGGCAACATGACAGACCAGAATGCAGTATTCCTAAAACACACCTGGCCCTGAAATGTCGCTGGTTTGACTCCCGGGGCACGTTCAGAAAAGTTTGTGAGCTGTTCTTTTCTTCTAAAACTAAAAGAGACATGATGTGAAAAAAGGCTTTAAGTGTTTATTCTGGTCTGATGGGCATGTCAGAGGTCAAAGGTCGGAGGTTTAAGCCAATCAGCAGCAACGTGTAAATAAACCCTGCCACTTGAAATAGTCAGTGTGCTATTAAACACAAAACACACACCAGGATGTTAAACACACCATTTCTGTTGAAATAAACTATTTCTGAGGGGGAGGAGCTAACAAATGACCTCTTACCTGAGAGCCGAGAGGGAGATAGCAGCAGGTGTGTCCTGGGGGCGTGTCCTGGCCTCTGGATGATCTGATTGGTCAGGAGGAGAGGTTTGTCTCTCTGGAACATGCCCACTTCCTCTGGTGACATCCAGCTTTCAGCTAGCTGCAAACATGCTAGCATGTTAGCATCTGGCTAATGTGTGTGTGTTAGTGAGAGTGTGTGTGTGTGTGTACCTTGCTGAGGGGATGAAGATGTGATGAACGATAGAGCGGAGGGAGGAGAGGAACCACTTCAACAGCCGGACGCTCCCACTGAAACAAAACAAAAGCAGTCTGTCCGTCTGTCAGCTCAAGAAGCACACAAACACCCAGCAGAGGAGTTATAAACCCATGGACCTCTGGCCACGCCCACCAGTGATGTCACAGTGTAATCACCACAGCCTGAGTACGATGAATGGAGACGAATAGAGACGCAGCAGAGACGCTGACCTGCTCTCTGAAAGTCATCTTTAAAAAGGATTCTTCCAACAGCTGAAAGATTTTCATCATTAGAATAAAAACTAAAACACTTCATGTGTCCACAAAAACCTTCCACACATTCTGAAGTTATATAAATATAATGAAATGAAGCTTTACAGCAGACATGAGTTCAGACTGCAGGTCAGCTTGTACCTGAGCATCTCTTTAACACACTTTGATGAGACGAGCTGCTGAAAGGCGTTAAACTCTGTCGAAGAATGAAAGAAGCTGCAGCGGATAATTAACACGCCACCAATAATTAACAGACGATTATTCACTTTGCCCTCAGGGATCATTAAAGTTTCATCTGATCTGCAGACGAGGCTCCGCTCACTGGAAGAACCTGCACACTGAAACACACCAATACAAACATTTACCTGCTTTAACCATTCCCTGATTTAATCACACAAACACCTGAGACATGACATGAGGCTTCAGGTTCCACACCTGGGATCTTATCTGAGAGCAGACAAGCAGGTGATGCTGATGGAGGAGAGAGCAGCAGAGTACAGGATCTTTAGATTGTTCGACAGAGACGGGCTTCAGGTCTCACATTTGTTCTTTGAGTTTCTGTTCCTGAACACAAACATGTTCTCCTGAAGGTCAGGATGGTTCCTCGTCCTTCCGCTGACCTGCTCATCCTTATGTCTTAACTGTCTGACCTCCTGTGTCCAGCAGCTGGACCAATGAAAACCCAGTGACAGGACAAGCAGGCCACAGTGCACCCAGCAGAGGACAGCTTTTCTGTGGAGGTGAGGCCCTTCACCTATTCAGTCTTTTCTTATCAAACCCAGAGTGAGTATGAGGAGGCAGCTCTGATGCCCCACCCCGAGCTTCATGGCGGTTCAGCTTACATCACTAAGCTCTGGATTGACCTCCAGAGTGGCTCCGCCCCCCTGCCCTGCCTCTATTCACCAAATGTTTCCAGCTCCGCCCCCTCCTCCCCAGACCTCCTCCTCCCTGATGGTGTCTCTGTTCAGCCTCGCAGGCCACTGTTTCAAACTGAGATCATCACTGTGTTTATAATGAAAACTGTGTGTTTTACCTTGATCAGGTTTATGTGTGTGTGTGTGTGTGTGTGTGTGTGTGTGTGTGTTTTACCTGTATCAGGTGTGTGTGTTCAGGCATCCACACAGCTGGAGGGTAGAATACCACAGGGAGCATGGCCTGGTATGTTGCAGCTGACCAGCTGCCCAACCAGAGCCATGGGGGGGCAGGGTCACTGCTGACAGACAACCAAGGTGTCATGGTGGTGACCATGCCAAGAGGCTGACCTTTGAACCTGGAGACTGGCAGCATCATGATGTCATCACCACCTGACAGACAGACCAGTCAGAACCAATTATCAGATGATCATCATTGATCAGATTTACAGTTACCGGCAGTTTAAATACCCAGCATGCACTGCATCTGCACCTGACACAGATCTGACACATCTGTGTGAGCATTCAACATGTGTGAACGTAGAGCGTGATAAAAATATTGAGATGGAACGATGAAACGTGTGAAACCACCAGAGAATAACATTTCTTCTAGATATGTTGGTATCATATATGATAGGACCTGGACCAGGAGCAGGACCTGGACCATGACCAGGAGCAGGACCATAACCAGGAGCAGGACCTGGACCAGGAGCAGGACCATAACCAGGAACAGGAGCAGGACCTGGACCATGACCAGGAGCAGGACCATAACCAGGAGCAGGACCTGGACCATGTCCAGGAGCAGGACCATAACCTGGAGCAGGACCTGGAGCAGGACCTGGACCATGACCAGGAGCAGGACCATAACCAGGAGCAGGACCTGGACCATGACCAGGAGCAGGACCATAACCAGGAACAGGAGCAGGACCTGGACCATGACCAGGAGCAGGACCATAACCAGGAGCAGGACCTGGACCATGACCAGGAGCAGGACCATAACCAGGAGCAGGACCTGGACCATGACCAGGAGCAGGACCATGACCTGGAGCAGGACCTGGACCTTGACCAGGAGCAGGACCATAACCTGAAGCAGGACCTGGAGCAGGACCTGGACCATGACCAGGAGCAGGACCATGACCAGGAGCAGGACCATGACCAGGAGCAGGACCATAACCAGGAGCAGGACCTGGACCATGACCAGGAGCAGGAGCATAACCAGGAGCAGGACCATGACCAGGAGCAGGACCATAACCAGGAGCAGGACCTGGACCATGACCAGGAGCAGGAGCATAACCAGGAGCAGGACCTGTACCATGACCAGGAGCAGGACCATGACCAGGAGCAGGACCATGACCAGGAGCAGGACCATAACCAGGAGCAGGACCTGGACCATGACCAGGAGCAGGACCATAACCAGGAGCAGGACCTGGACCAGGAGCAGGACCATAACCAGGAACAGGAGCAGGACCTGGACCATGACCAGGAGCAGGACCATAACCAGGAGCAGGACCTGGACTATGACCAGGAGCAGGACCATAACCAGGAGCATGACCTGGACCATGACCAGGAGCAGGACCATAACCAGGAGCAGGACCATAACCATGACCAGGAGCAGGACCATAACCAGGAGCATGACCTGGACCATGACCAGGAGCAGGACCATAACCAGGAACAGAAGCAGGACCTGGACCATGACCAGGAGTGGAGCAGGACCAGCTTCACATGCACACATTCACGCAGATGATCTGGGTTTATTCACACTTCACTTTATGATACAGGTGAGAGATTTTTATCAGTGTCTGTATCAGACCAGAAGTGGGCGGGGCTTAAAATAACAGTCATATGACATTTATTTTCTGTTATTTATAAGCATGATGTGTACTATATATATGTACTATATATATATGTATATATACAATATACACTCTGTTTCTGGACAATGCTGTGCTGGACACAATATAAACAGGAATGGATCAGCCGTTTGATTCTTCATGTTCATCCTGATCTAAAAGTATAGTTTCTTCTTTAGCTTCGCTTCCTGCCAGACACACAGTCACAGCCCTCCGTCTACAGAAGCACAACATACCTTCACCTCTGCATTGAGCTGCATGGTGCTTTCAGCTAACTGTAACGTAAACACATCTGCAGAGATATCTGACACTAAGAGCGAATACTCTCAGTGAGGTATTAAACACTGACACAGACTGTCACCAGAAGACAAAACAAAAAGTCAAGATTAAGTTAATATTTAAACTCCAGCATGATGTGATTCTGAATCAAACGATTTCACGTTCTCGTGTTAGAACATGCTGCTGATACTGACTGACGAAGTTTCTGTATTTAACAACCGGGGACAAGAATGTTTTCTATGTTCTGAAGCTGCTCTGATATTAATGATCAAACTTCTCAAAACAAACTGTATAACGGACACACAGTGAGTGTCTGCGGTGTACCTCAGGGCTCCCCTCTAGGTCCTCTTATCTTTCTGGGTGTGTGCTTATTTAAAAAATAAACCTTTACTGTGTTTGTTTTACTATGATGATAAAAAGTTAAACTATATATACATATACATGTGTCCCTGTGGTCCAGCGGTTATTAAGTGTAACCCTACTGTCACATGTTTGAATCCAGCTGTTTGTCTGACAAAGAAAACTATACTGAAGACATTAAGATCTGTATATTAAATACTGAAGACATTAAGATCTGTATAATAAATACTGCACATTAAGATCTGTATATTAAATACTGAAGACATTAAGATCTGTATATTAAATACTGAAGACATTAAGATCTATATAATAAATACTGCACATTAAGATCTGTATATTAAATACTGAAGACATTAAGATCTGTATATTAAATACTGAAGACATTAAGATCTATATAATAAATACTGCACATTAAGATCTGTATATTAAATACTGAAGACATTAAGATCTGTATATTAAATACTGAAGACATTAAGATCTATATAATAAATACTGCACATTAAGATCTATATAATAAATACTAAAGACATTAAGATCTGTATAATAAATACTAAAGACATTAACATGTCTCATTATCAGACTATAAAACTCGATCAATAACAGGAAGACTTTAAATAAACACGTGCAGTAAAAGTATTAACTGGTACTTGTGTTACTACTTGTACTTGTAGTACAGCTGTCAGAGAGAGTAATGCTGATGCAGTGTCTACCTCTCAGCGGAACATCACTTATTGACGGGTTATTACCGGGTTAATTTACGGGTTAAATGCCGATATGTGTCACCTACCGACCCGCGGAGCTTCTCTCGCTTCTTCCCCGGTACAGAGATCCTCAACCCGGCGGGACCGAGCCTCCCCGCCCGGTCACGTCCTCCAGCTGCGGCTCAGAGGTCCTCACTCAGGTCCTCACATCCGGTACCAGAGAGTCTCACACACCGGGAGAGACAGAGACGCTAACATACCGACACACAGACAGGCAGGGGCAGTCAGACAGACAGGAAGAGAGGCAGACAGGTGGAGAGAGTCCCGGTTCAGACAGAGCGCGCGTGACGCCTTTAGGAGGAAAAATCCGCGTGCAGCAGAGCCGCGATCCGGTCACGGAATCTCTCTCTCTCTCTCTCTCTCTCTCTCTCTCTATCTGTGTGTGTGTGTGAGTGTGTGTGTGTGTGTGTGTGTGTCTCCGGTACAAACCGATTAAGTCTCCGGTAAATGGAGCCACTTTCAGATCAAAGAGCCGCCTCCCCATTCAGTGTGTGTGTGTGTGTGTGTGAGTGTGTGTGTGTGTGTGTGTGCTGTAGATGAACATATATTAACACAAACCTGATAGAAATAATAAATATTAAAGTTTATCAGAATAAAAACGTGTTTTTGGTTTAAAGAACACAAACAGATTGAAGCATCAGATGACATCATAGGTGACATCATCAGATATAATGATCTGATTGGAGGAGGACTGGGTCAGGGTTCTGACTGGTTCAGATTCCTCTTCTTAATATGACATTGTCACTGTACAGGTGTACCTGAGCACACAGTGAGGTGATCATAATAACATCAGTCAAAGAGGCGGGGCCTATGAGCTATATCCCTGGCGGCAGCCTGCTTGAGTCGCTCCTCGTCCTCTGTGTCTTTTATTTATTGTATTTGATATCTCTTACCATTCTCGTTTTTTCTTCTTTAAGTAATTAGTTTACCTTTTTTTCTTCAGCTTTCAAGACGTCCTTTACACCTGGGATCAGCTGATGGGACTCACAGCGGCGAGGCCGGCGAAAGACCTGAAATCCCCGAGGAGCTTAGGAGGAAGTACCGGGGCTGCAGAGGCGGGAAGAGACGATGGCTACGGAAGAGGAGATACCGACCGTATCCCCCCTCTATCGCTATGGGGAACATGAGATCACTGGTGAATAAGATGGACGAGCTAACATCACTCACAAGGAGCGAGAGTGTGTGGATCTGTTCTGTGCTTCACAGAAACATAGCTGTGTGAAAACATACCGGACTCTATGGTGAGTTTAGCCGGCTTCCAGTTGGTGCAGGGGGGACAGGAGTTGCAGTGAGAGCGGCAAGAAGAGGGGAGGGGGAGTCGCGAACAAGTGTGCAACCCTGGACACATCACTGTTAGAGAACGTGTGTGCAGCCCGGACATCGAACTGTTAGCTGTGAGTCTCTGTCCATATTATTTGCCCAGAGAGTTTCCCCAGACCATCGTCTTTGTTGTTTACATTCCTCCAGCGGCTAATGCGTCGCGGGTTGCTGACGTCGTCAACTCGGTGACGCCTTCATAGCGATCTCTGGGGATTTTAACCACGTAAAATTGACATCGACCCCGCCCACTTCCAAACAGTTTGTGGACTGTAAGACCAGAGACAGTAAAACACTGAACCTGCTGTATGCTGATGTTAAAGAAGCTCCACTGTTCTCCCTCCCCTGGGCAGATCAGATCACAACCTAGTACACATTAAGCCCCTTTACATACCTGCTGTCAGCGTCAGCCTGTGACCACCAGACCTGTACGAAGGTGGTCAAAGGAAGGTGAAGAGACTCTACAGGGCTGTTTAGAGGCAACTGACTGGGATGTTTTCTGTGATGCTCATGTGGAGGACATAAATGGACTCACAACAACCATAACTGATGAGGTCAATTTTTGTACAGACAATCTCATCCCCACCAAAACTGTGCGCTGTTTGCTAATAATAAAACCTGCGTGAGTAAGCACATTAAAACAACACTGAACAGGAAGAAGGCTGCATTCAGGAGAGGAGACAAGGAGGAGATGAAGAAGGTGCAGACTGAACTGAGGGAGAAGATCGCAGAGGGTAAGGAGAGCTACAGGAGGAGGCTTGAGGGCAAACTCTAAGAGAACAACATGAGGGAGGTGTGCAGTGGGATGAGAACCATCACTGGTCCAATAAGAAGACAGACCAGGGGACTGAAGGTGATCTGCATGAGGCCAATAAGTTTAACTTGTTCTTCAACCGGTTTGATGGTGTGGCCTCGGCCCACTCTCCCTCCAGCTCCTCTGAGGACTCCCCTCCCCCTGCACACTACCCTCTTAGCTCATTTGCCATTCCCCACCCCTATCCCAACACTTCTTACCTCATCTTTCAGCTTCTGTAGAACCATGCTGCAGATGTTCACTCGGTGGTGGCCAGCGTCATCGTCTACGCTGCAGTGTGCCGGGGCAGCAGGCTGAAGAAACAGGACGCTAACAGACTCAGTAAGCTCATCAGGAAGGCGGGCTCTGTCCTGGGAGTGGAGCTAGAGTCTCTGGTGGAAGTGTCTGAGAGGAGGATGCTGAGGAAACTCCTCAGTATCAGGGACAACACCGCTCACTGCCTGCACGCCACACCGGAGTCCTACCAGAGCACCTTCAGCGGCAGACTGAGACCACCGAGGAGCAGCACAGAGCACCACAGGAAGTCTGTTCTACCTGTGGCCATCAGGCTGTATAACTCCTCCCCGTTCAGCAGGAGGAAACATGGAGCATGATGGGACTCACCATGTGCACCTTCTGATATCTATTATTCATACTTTTCTGTCCATATTCATATTTGTGTTCATGTTGAAATGTATAGAATGAATAATCATGTGCAATAATTCTGCCTATGTATTAGGACCATGTGCAGCATCAGGAGCAACATGATCTTATTCTTAATAATTCATAATCTTGTGCTCTAGAAGTTTTAACTACGTTATAAATGTCAGTACTTCTGGGCTTCGGAGCGTCTTGGCTATTTCAGCTGAACCAGGCCGAGCCTCACGGTTCGGATATGGAGCCACAACTGTTTCTGATTGGTCGACTACTCACAGTTTTATTTCACACACTACGGCTGCGATATTCGGAAAAAAACATACATAGTGATACCTTTTGGTTTGTTCTGCAATATTTTACCCCTCTTGGTTCAGACAGCCTGATGAAACAGTAGGATAGTTCAGGTGGAGCGACACATTACCTACAAACAGACCTGTGGGCTGCTGCTGTGTTATTTATATGGTTTGTCATCAATCGTTTCTAATGGTGTTCAAATGTATGTTTAATCAGCGTGATCTGCACCGCGACAGTAACTGTATGAAAAGAAAACTCACGTCTCCTACTTCCTGTCGGCACACACAACCTTACGCCGTGTGTATGCTGCCTAAAGGTGAACGATCCGCGGCACGTCTGCGCCGTTAACTGTACGTTTATGTAGCCACAGCATTAACCAGCACCGGGACGAGGTGCCGCTGGTACAGGAAACATACGGAGCGGAAGTGTCGTGGAGTGTTCACCTTTAGCGGTTAAACTGGCAGCACACACGGCCTGAGGTTGTGTGTGTCTACAGGAAGTAAGAGACACAAGCTTTTGTACTCAATCCATTTGCGATGCCATAAAGCACGATCAAAAACAGCATACGTTGAATCTCCTCCATGCTAACAGGCTAACTGTAGTGTCACACAAATGATGATACCTTCTTCTTCTTCTTTGAGATTTAATGGCGGTTGGAAAACCAGCTTAAAGGTGCATCATTACTGCCACCTACTGGACTGGCAGTGTAGTGCAGTTACTTTTACAGCTTCTTCCTGCGTCATTGGCCTGATTTGAACAATCTTCCTGGGACTTTAGGTCGCTGTGGAAACGCAGACAACAATGGGCCACAGGAACCATTTAGTTCCTAGAAGAGAAGTTCCTTGAACTAAAAGTTCCTGGAACTTTTGGTCGAAAAGCACCTAAAGACCCAGACCTCTGCGTGCTGATCCCTGGCATTTCTGGTCACCTCTCCAACAGGGAGAGTTAGGGAGGAACTGGAGCTGCTGTGGGAGGTGGAGCGTTAGCAACTGGATATAGCTGTGTTCAGATCAACGCACAGCTCCAGTTCTGAAGCCAAACTCCTGGAGAGGAACTGCTC
>NW_027211670.1:27012500-27015000 GCF_022749685.1 Semicossyphus pulcher | reverse complement strand
CATCATCATCATCATCATCATCACCATCATCACCATCATCATCATCACCATCACCACCATCATCACCATCACATCATCATCATCATCATCATCATCATCATCATCATCATCACCATCATCACCATCATCATCATCACCATCACCACCATCACCACCATCATCACCATCACATCATCATCATCATCATCATCACCATCACCATCACCACCATCACCACCATCACCACCATCATCATCATCATCATCATCATCATCATCACCATGATCACCATCATCATCATCACCATCACCACCATCACCACCATCATCATCATCATCATCATCATCACCATCATCACCATCATCATCATCACCATCACCACCATCACCACCATCATCATCATCATCATCATCACCATCACCATCATCACCATCACCACCATCATCACCATCATCATCATCACCACCATCACCATCATTAAGGTCAGAGTTCATAAAGAGCTGGGTCTTTAGCTTCTTCTTAAAGGTGAAAGGGACTCTGCGGACCGAATGGAGTTTGGTAGCTTGTTCCACCACCGGGGGGCGACTGAGGAGAAGAGTCTAGTTAGAGACTTAGGGCCCTGATGTGGACTTAGGGCCCTGATGTGATGGGAGCACCAGGTGCCTTTCATTGGCAGAGCGTAGTGGGCGGGGATGGATGGATGGATGGATGGATGTCTGACCGCAGACCTGACAAAGCTTCATGTTCACTTGTTCCTAATCTGCATCATGATGTTGAAATGTCGGCGAAGGTCAGAGCCGTGCAGCACGCGGAACAGGACGTCCTGACGTGGTTGGTTGCCGCTCCGCAGTGACTGAAACAGAACACTGAGGTGAGTAATCCACAACAACACATGACTGTGTGATCATTGGCTCATATTTGTAAAAAAAAGAATGATAAAATGCATCACTCATAAATAATTCAGAAATACATTTATAAATGATGATGATCCTGTGTCTGGGGCTGGCCTGCCGACCGCGCCCCCAGCCTGCCGACCACGCCCCCCACCTGCCGACCACGTCCCCGGCTCGCCGACCATGCCCCCGGCCTGCCGACTACGCCCCCGGCTCGCCGACCACGCCCCCGGCTCTTTATAGAGAGCGGGCTTTTATTTGACCTCACACGTATCGGAGCCCTCAGGTGTCCTTGGCGTGTTGGAGAATTTACAGTAATATAGTTCACAGATGTAGACTTCAGTTTATCTGACAGTATCTGTAACAGTGTATAATCAATAACATGATCAGGAAGTTTCTCAGGTAAATCCCAGAGTCAATCTGGGATTATAAAGAGAGCTGAAACCTGCAGTGCTCAGTATTCAGCATTTATTCACAGTCAGCTGTGAATAACAGCAAACGTTTTTTCTCTCTGACTGCAGAACAATAAAGAACTTTTAAAACATTCGATTTTAAACTCTGATTAAACTGAACTAAATGAGATAAACGAGGAGATTCTGGTCACGATGAAAGAAACTCTTTTTGTTTCTGTCGTTAACGAGCTCCACGCTTCGTTAAGCTTCAGACCCTCGTTAACCAATCAGCCGCAGAGCACAGAGCGTCCAGCGGAAACGTTTCTCTCAAACATTCTCTGTTTGTCACAAAAAACATCTTAACGAGAAATTTCACCCTCAAGACCCGTTTCCATCAAAGCAGAAAGAAATCAGCCAGAGAGCTGAAATAATGATTCTCTGAGCACTTGGTGTCCTTTCACAATAAAAGCGTTTAAAATCACTCAACCTGTGTGATTCTTACTGAGCCATTTCACCTGAGCAGGTGTCATTTTTACAGTCAACTGTTCCTTTAATATCCACTGTTTTTTTCTTCTGAAAGTGTTTTAGTAAAGATTCCAGCTTTTATTCTCTTTTTGTTCACCAACCTCCTGAGAGCAGGAGAGGAGTGATCAAAGCAGAACAAACCACTGCTGTACATGATCCCTCTCATTACACGTGTTACGTGCCAGGCGAGGCTAGGGCCACTTTATGTGTTTTTCCTTCCAGGGCTGGATCTCAGGTCTCCTATTTGATATCTCCTTGCTCCTCGCTCCTCGCTCGAAGCGGAAGTAGTTCCAGAGCCGCCGTATTGAGGCCTGTCTCAAAGCTCTAATCGCTGCTCAGAGGAGGGAGGATAGGCGAGAGCAGCCTCCACGGAACTGGTCGACACGTCCCCCTAAGCTTTTATTGATCCCCCACAGGGATAATGTACTTGTTATGGAAGTTATGGAAGAGATCAGTCAGTGATTGGACGCTGCAGCTGATCACTTGGGGCGCCTGTGGCTCAGTGGTAGAGTCTGTCGTAAGGTCGGAGGTTCGATCCCCAGCTCCCTCAGGCTACATGTCGAAGTGTCCGTGGGCAACACACTGAACCCCAAATTGCTCCCGGTGGCATAGCCAACAGGTGTGAATGTGATAAGTGATTGAGAGTTGGGCACTTTACGTAGCAGCCTCTGCCATCAATGGGTGAATGTGACATGTGCTGTAAAAGCAGCT
>NW_027211670.1:26947500-27007500 GCF_022749685.1 Semicossyphus pulcher | reverse complement strand
GAACACTGTGACATAAATCAAGGAAATAAAGATACCTTGACCTTGACATAAATCAGCATGATAAGAACTAACTATAATGACAGAAACCATGTTGGAGAAAAATGTATTTGACGTGTAATTAGATTTTATAGTTTGACTCATGTCCCATCTGTTAACATGGAGGAGGCGGGCTTTATGACCTATACTGCAGCCAGTCAGCAGGGGGCGACAGAGAGGATTTGAGCCACCATGTCGGCCATCTTTTTATACAGTCTGACACAGCTGGAGCAGAAACACAGGAGCTGTCAGCCAATCACATCAAAACACACACACACACACACACACACACACACACACTTCTGCAGAGACAAACTGAAACATGACTGAACTGTTCTAAATATATCATTGAGTGAGTGTGTGTGTGTGTGTGTGTGTGTGTGTGTGTATAATGCGATGTGATTGGCTGACAACTCCTGTGTTTCTGCTCCAGCTGAGTTCATGGACAGCTCTCTCTCTCTCTCTCTCTCTCTGTCCCCGTCTCTCTGTTTCTCTCTCTCTCTCTCTCTCTCTCTCTCTCTGTCCCCGTCTCTCTGTTTCTCTCTCTCTCTCTCTCTCTCACTCTGTCCCTGTCTCTCTGTGTCTCTCTCTCCCTCTCTGGCCCTCTGTGTGTTTATAGGCAGTTATTGAAACATGAAAACAGCAGAGGTTATGGGTCAGAGGTCACCGCCATCGTATATGTGTAGTATATGTGCCTTGATGAGTCTTAAACACACACATGCTGATGTTAGAACAGGTAGGATGTCTACCTGAGACACACACACACACACACACACACACACACACACACGCACACACATCTGAGAATCTGAGAATCTGATTTGCTGAGTTGTAATTTGAAATGTTTCTCTCCATGTGTGAGACTGTGGCGCCCCCTGCAGGCTGATCCCTGCTGCACCTTAAAGGATGTAAAATAAAGAGTGTGTTCAAACTGAGGAGGACAGATGTGGCGCCCCCTGCAGGCTGATCCCTGCTGCATCTTAAAGGATGTAAAATAAAGAGTGTGTTCAAACTGAGGAGGACAGATGTGGCGCCCCCTGCAGGCTGATCCCTGCTGCATTTTAAAGGATGTAAAATAAAGAGTGTGTTCAAACTGAGGACAGATGAGGAACTGTAAAATGTTTGTTTCTCAGTGAACCAAAAAACATGGATCAGAAGTGTTTAAATTATTCATCTTTATGTCAGATGATGCTGATTAATGTGAGTGTGTGTGTGAGTGTGTGTGAGTGTGTGTGTGTGCGTGTGAGTGTGTGTGTGTGAGTGTGTGTGTGTGTGTGTGAGTGTGTGTGTGTGCGCGTGTGAGTGTGTGTGTGAGTGTGTGTGAGTGTGTGTGTGTGTGTGCGTGTGAGTGTGTGTGTGAGTGTGTGTGAGTGTGTGTGTGTGCGCGTGTGAGTGTGTGTGTGAGTGTGAGTGTGTGTGCGCGTGTGTGTTTGTGAGTGTGCGTGTGCGTGCGTGCATGTGTGTGTTGGTAAAACCTTTGAGAGCTTCAGGTGATTATTGATCTGGGATCAGAACAGGACGTCTGTAGATCAGAGACGGCGCACGGGACGGCACACACACATGCTCACAAACTACTCTACATACACACACATTTGTTACATTACAAATAACACACACACAATAAGTTGGTTAAAATGGGAACGGGCCTCAGAGGAGGAGACAGATGTCATGAGTGCATGATGTTCGAGTGTCTCTTAAAGGTAAAGTTGTCACAGTCTCTGACACGTGCTGGTCATTTGTTCCAGGAGTGTGTGCCCCGAACAGATACCACCAGTCGCCTCGGTTCATTACAGTCTCCTCGAGTTTGTGCTCTGGTGTTTAGACTGTAAAAACAAGACACACATCCAAAGTTTGGAAACTGTCAAAGTCTAAAATATTATACTTTCTTGTGATATTGCAATAATGGAAATGAAAAAGTTTCTTCTTGAAGAGAGGCTTGATGGGTAGAAAAAAAGAAGAAGAAAAAAAAATAAAGAAAGACTGTTACTAATGTGTCTGTGGCTCTCATGTTTCTCTGTGTGTGGAGCTGTCTATGGTGCTGAAACAGAGCGGAGGTCTAAATCCAGGTCATCATAACAGCAAGTGTAACCAAAGAGAACTTGTGTTGAGAGGACAAACATGTTTCACAGTGATGCTGTCAGGTCCAGGATCAGCTCAGATTCTAGCAGCGTCTGATGTGCGTGTTCTCGTCACAACAGAGAAGTTAAAGTGTTCAGGAACATAAAGTTATTTATCAACGTGAATGTTGACTTCTTAAAGCCGCTCCTCCTCCTCAGGGGACGCTTCACAGAGAGGACTCTCTGACTGTGAGGGATTAAAGCAGGACACTAGTGAGCACGGTAACACACTCAGTGATGTCACAACACTGCTGTGGTGTCACAACTCCAGTAATGCTTAGCTACGATCAGCTGAAGGAAACAAGACGATGAAGCGACGTCAGAGGATTAAAATCAGCAGAACAGCAGCTGATTTAATCCTCTTTTATAAAGTGTGTGTGTGTGTGTGTGTGTGTGTGTGTGTGTGTGTGTCAGGTCACTTCCTGTTATATAAGTGTGCAATCTGTGAATGTAAACAGTGGTAGAAGCAGTCAGGTTGTGTTCAGGATTTCATGCTTATAAACAGTCTGCACACAAACGCCCCTGTGTGTGTGTGTGTGTGTGTGTGTGTGTGTGTGTGTGTGTGTGTGTGTGTGTGTGTGTGTGTGTGTGTGTAACTATACCGTCAGTAACTGTTTGTACATTCACACTTCAGTGTGCTTGTCTGTAACTGACCCCAGAGAAACAACACCTGCATGTTGGTTCCTACAGGAAGTGACCTTTATTTTGTTGATGATGATCAGAGCTTCAGACAGCTGGGGGGTGCACTACGAAGCAGGATCAGGTGTTATTGAGATACCTTCAGGGTTAACTCATAGTTTTCAGTTCTACGAAGGTTGGACACTTCTAACCGGCCTAGATCACCATGGTAACTTATGCTGAACACCTGGCCTGCTCCGGAGCAGGTTATGTCCGAGATAAGAGATCAACCTGAACTAAACACCACCTACTGACCAATCAGAGCTCTTGATTTAGGAGGTCTGAGAGCTGCTCATGAGAGGGAGGAGGGAGGAGGGAGAGAGAGAGAGAGAGCGGTACCCCCCAGGTGTTCCTTCACCAGCTGCTGAGGTTCATCTGCACCCGTCTGTCTGCAGGGAAACAACAGGTACACACTCCGCCCCCTCAGTCACATGGTCTGTGAGCTAACTGTATCATTGTTCGTTAAGGTCTGCAGATCTGTGGATAAAATGTTTCACCTGTTTGTTGAACGTTAACATGTGAGCTCAGTAACACTCTCCTGCTCTGCGCTCAGTGTGGACTCAGTCAGCCGGATGATAATGTGACAGAAAGAGAGGAATGTTAATCGTCTCTGTCTCTGCCGCTCTGTCGCTTTAAATCAGACTCTGATCTCTGCTGAGGCTGAAACTCACACTCATCTATTCCTGCTGGAGCTTATCCTCCACTGCTTCTCTGAAATCAAAGTTGACCTCGTACCCGTTACCACGTAACCTACAGGAACACGCTAAGACAGGACTGTTTCACTTGCATATGAAACGGCATTTGGATTGCATCGAGCTTCCGTATCGTGACGTAGTTCCGAGTGAAACAGGACGTGCAGGCGGGACATATCATTAGAGGGATTTGATTTGATCGTTGAGAAGTGGGCGTAGACAGAAGTTCTCCACAGCGCAGCAGCTAGCTAACTGACCGAGCGTTCTTGGTGCTCTGCGGCTAAATGTTGCAGATTGATTGGTTGAAATTGTTTCACCGAAAGAAGAAATGATTTTGATATAAGGATACAAATAAACGGATTTTCTGTATTTTTTTGGCCAATATTTTCAAATAGATGCACAATGTTACCGTGATGATCTAAAAGGATTAAAATGACAGTCTTAATTTCACCTCGACTTTAAAGAAAAACTTAAAAACAATAATCAATCTGCCTGATCCATTAAAAGTTACTGTTTTATTTTGAAACTCTTCAGCAGACTGATTATGATAAATGGATGTGATGTCAGCAGAGAGAAACAAAAGAACCCGGCATTTAAACACTCTAAACATTAGACTTTTATTCTGAAAGGACACACAGAAAAGGAACAATCACTTCCTGCTTACATCACTTCATGCTTCAGCAGAACATCATGACATCATCATTACATTGCACATACAGCCTTGCTACAGTACTGTCGCTAATGCTAGCAGCCAGCTAGCTTAATATCATACCAAACAAAATGCCATTAACCATGTCTGTTTAGTTAGTACATGCTAACTTAGCTAACCTGTTGCTCGCCAGAGTGTTGTGTTCAGGTCACGTCAGAAAAAAAGAGTTCATGTCAACTCAGTTTCAGCAAAAAAAATCAAAATAGTTGACCTTTGACCCGAGCTGCTGTGACCTCAGTGCATGCAGAGGATCACTGCTAACAGCTATTTAAAATGATGACTGAGTCACTGAAATTCAACAATCATCTGCTAATAACATTAGCATTGTACATATTGAACTGACCAATAGAAACACAGAACAGGAAGTGAACACAGCTTCACAGGCCGGGACGTCTCCGAAACAGGAAACGGCAGCAGCGACACAACAAACATCAATTCAGACTGAAACCAGCTCACCGAGTTCTAACACTAACCCAGCCGGCGTCGTTTGGCAGCTGAGCGAGCAAATAATGTGCCAGCTGGAGACCTTCACCTGTAGAGCCTCATCATTCACAAACACAAGGCACCTGGTGTTTTTCAGGTCTAAAGTTTGTATTTACAAAAATCTGACATGACTTGAACACATCACAAGGCCACAGGCTGCGTTCAACAAACATCTCGACTCTGAAACGTTGACTAAAACACAACTCAAGATTTATGTTCAGTTATTTCATGAACAAGATTCACTTTAAACACATTCAATTCCCTTCAGACTCCAACACTTCCTGTCACATGATTCATCAAACACACGCATACACACGCATACACACGCACAAACACGCGTGTGCGCAGTCAGTGGCAGCTACAGGGTAAGAGCACTCAAAGTGTTTCCTAGCTTAGAAAAGGCTTTTAAACTGGAGGGGCTACAGGAGCTTACAGGAAGTGCAATGCTGGGTCTGAAACATATTTAATTAGCTACATTAGCGCGTGAGATTTTTCAGTATGAAACTAACAGGAAGTGAAAATTACAACATGGAATATTACAGACAGCACGGGAGAATCTATCGACATAAACATCCCATAATGCAATGCAGCAGTGATGACAACAACGTAAGAGAAACAATGAGTGGGCAGCTCTGGATAAACGTCAACAACACTTTCACTTAAGTGTTACATAGAAATACAGCAGTTACCATGACAACAATGCTACAGTGGGAGACTAAAATGCATAGCAACATCCTGGAACTTCCAGTTACCAGGGCAACAGACTACGTCTTTACTAAGTCTAAATCTCATTCTGACAAAAGCGCTTTTAGACAAACAGAAAGGAAAACAAATAAATAAAACGTCTATTTAACCTTTCATTGAATGCATTGACCTTTGACCTCATAAGCTCAACCTGTGGACCAATAAGAGGAAAGCTTCTTTACTGGGAAGTTTCAGTAACTGAGTCTGACTATCGTTTGTGAACAGCAAGCGTGACCGATGCTAACTCTGCTGTAGAGATTGACAGTTAGCTCTGTGGGTTAGCTTCTTTAACCTTTCAAACATCAGACACATCCTGTCTCAACACCACGCTGAAACACTAGTCCATGCATTCGTTACTATCAGGCTGCTTTAACACGTCTGTAAGGACTCTGCAGCTGGTACAAAATGCTGCACGTGTGCTGACAAGAACTAGGAACAGAGATCACATCTCTCCTGTATTAGCCTCTCTGCACTGGCTTCCTGTAAATCACAATAACAATAACTTTATTGATCCCCAAAGGGAAATTCACTTGTCTGGCATCTCATCTACCAAAATAATCTATAAATATAAAATCTAGAATAGAATTTAAAATCCTTCTTCTTACTTACAAAGCTCTCATTGGTCAGGCTCCATCACATCTCAAAGACTCGTGCCGTACTACCCCTGGAGAACATTGCGCTGCCAGGATGCAGGCCTGCTTGTGGTACCTAAAGTCTCTGAGAGTAGCAGTGATGTTGATGTTAGAGAGTCCCCGACTCGTTTGCTGTTGGTTTGGTATGATACGGTTATAATTAACAGATATATACATGTATGTTCAAAATGTGTCTAAAATTAAAAGAATAAAATTGTAAATCTGAAAAGTGAAATAAAAAAACAACTCGGCCTTTCTTCTGCGTGACATGCAAACGTCGGACATTGACCACATGAACATGGCCTGACACAGTCTAAAAATAAACCCACAAACAGTGATCAGAAAATTAATGGAGTCAATCACTGTGACACAAAAATTAAACTTAACTTACACAGTGGAAAGTCTGGTGATGATAATAAAATGATGCAGATATGTGGTGCTCTGTGAGCAGCCTTCATGTAAATCAAGTCTATAGCATTAGTCAGTGGTTACTTGTACTTAGTGAGCGGTAACGGGATCTATGCACAGGCGCGTCGGAGCATAAGGAAACGGCAACCTTATAATTTTAATGCGTCAGAGACGCAGGATGCGTACCTAGCAACATCACTGGAGTAGCATAACAGGTCGAGCCTTCAATCATCAGGCCCCGCCTCCTCTGGAATACCTCAGATATCTGAGCTGTTTCAAGTTTTCCAAATGAAATTTCCTAAGTGTGAGTTAAAGCCCCTCTAATGTCAAGTTTCAGCTTAACAACTGAGCGTCTATTTTCCACGAGCTGATAGCTTCGGGAGATCACCAACGAAAGCCCAGATCAGAAGCTCATCAGCTCCTCCGGTCAGACTCTCAGAGGTGACACAACCTGAGAGACACACGGATGAGTCGCAGGCAGCTGAATGATGACATTTCTTCTGACTGCCGATGATAGATGCGACTTCTTACAGCCAATCAGAGCACAAGATGCAGGCGAGGGATCTATCAGGGGGACAAGTTTTAACTCCGGAAATAGAATTGATATAGAAATATCATACACTGAACAAAAATATAAACGCAACACTTTTGTTTTTGCTCCCATTTTTCATGAGCTGAACTCAAAGATTTGAAAGGCCGATTTCTCTCTAAATCTGTGTTAGTGAGCGCTTCTCCTTTGCCGAGATAATCCATCCACCTCACAGGTGTGGCATATCAAGATGCTGATTAGACAGCATGATTATTGCACAGGTGTGCCTTAGGCTGGCCACAATAAAAGGCCACTCTAAAATGTGTGTCCTCACGCAGCGCAACACATCTCCTGAGTGAGAGTCAAAGATCAGGGCAGATAACAGAAAGTGTTCAGATTAAAGCTAAAATTCTGCAGCTCTCAGAAAGAAGAAGTTCTGATTGTGGTTGTGACGTTATTAAGACCAAAAGTTTCCCAGTTAATTGTCTCATTATAGCCCTGTGAAACTTTCCTGTATGACAACAATATTGTATACCAAAGGTGAGAGTAAAACATCTGTTTATTCCCCAGATGTCACATTTCAAAAGACATCATGAAGTAAAGTGCAAGTTTTTTGTTTGTCTCTTATTTTTCATTCTAACATCAATTCAGAGCCGGTGCTCGTTCTCCCGGCGTGAATCTCAAATAACTGACTTGTCTGATTTGAATTTAAGGTCTTCAAGGGTGCAAACATTTCGACTGAACCCAAAGAGGTCCAAGAAGCCCCTTTCAGGTTGTTCACAGGTGGCTATGGATACAACAAAAGTCAAGTCTTCATCCTGTCCAGCCTTGAGGTGCAGGGAAGTTTGGACCTTTGCTTTCAGTCCTGTTCAAAAACCAGACTGGGTCAGGTCAGGTGTTCAGGTTGTTGTCAGGAGGTTTAAGATCCTTGAACTGAAACAAAGATGAACTGCACCTGAAGGCATCAAGGTTTAACACGCAAATCAAGAGTCTGCAAGAGGGTTTTCATTATTCAGTCCACAACACAAATTCATAGACCTGGAACTCTTTTCTGGAACAGTCTTTTCAAACCGCAGGTGACGGTCTGTTTTCAGGTATTTTCAATCTTTGGAAAGCGATGTTTCAAGCTGGTGTTTCAGGACTTAAATCCACGCCGCTGGTCTCCTCTGACAGCTGATTTAGCACCTGAACGTTTTTTTGAACATGTGCAAGGACTTGAACCACTCATGGATCTTTGGGAACATCTGTGGGAAACTCAGTTTCATGATATTCTTGCATATTAGAAAAGTGAAGCTCTCTAATGGCTGGCAAACTTAGCTCTTACAGAACAGCTAAAACTCCCTTTGTAACTTCTTTACGATTTCCCATAAGGCCATTCCAGGTATCCAGTCGAGTCAGTGTCTGTACCCAGCAGGGTCTGGTTCATCTAGGGCAGTGATAATATATGATCCTTGAACGAGTTCCAGAGTGCAGTTCTTAGCCCAGTTGTGGCCCAGTGTTGGCACCTGGAAGATGGTGGGCACACTTTTTTTGTTTCATTCATCAAGAGTCTGTAGTGAGTTAGAAACCTGGACGTGACAGATTCAGGCCGCTGTCAGTGACTCCTCGTTCCTTCGTTCTGCATCCACACAGACGTTAACTGTTCTCTTTGACTCTAAAGGATTCGTGTGAGGGCAGCTAATGTGAGAACAATCTATATCCTACCACCACACCTGGATAAACTGGAGGATAAAAAGTGTGAGGATCCTGTGAAACTCCTACAACTCGGGCACAAAATCACATCCAAACCAGTCCCATGGTGGTCTCACCAGTAGGGGGCACTTGTCTCCACACGGACCCAGCTCTGCCACTCAGGGAAGATCCCTGCTGACGTCCTCGGACTTCCAAAGGGATCAAAGTCCACCCCCTCCCTCTTCTCTCTGGCTGTGTCTCTTTGGATCTCCAGCCCGGGGATACTCTCAGTGCTCCGGCACGGGCTGCCGTTTGGCTCTGCTGCGCCCACCTGGTAATTGTTCCCATGGTTGTTGTCCCAGAAAGTTTGATCTGGGGTCTGGTACTGAATGCAGAACTCCACCCTGTTCGAGGGGTCAAGGAACTCTGGTACCAAGACAGAGAATGAGAAGGTATCGGTGTCAGGACAGCCGTAGACGTTATTCAGGTACAGACAGGGAACATCCTGGAAGGAACGCCATGAGTCAAAGGTGATCCGGACTGAGACGGACTTGTCAAAGCAGAGGTTTCTGACCTGAACCGTACCTGACAGCAGGCGGTCCTGGACTGAACAGGTCTCCAGAGAAACCTGCTGAGCTTTGAGCCGGTTCCTCAGGTCCAGATAGTCTGCAGCTGGCTGAGTGAAGTCCAGAACCAGGACAGAACCACGATCTGCTGGACCTGAGAGAGCGACCAAAAAGAGAGGGTCAGATTATGGGGTCAGATTATAGGGTCTGATTATAGGGTCTGATTAAGGGTCAGATTAAGAGTCAGATTATAGGGTCTGATTATAGGGTCTGATTAAGTGTCAGATTAAGAGTCAGATTATAGGGTCTGATTATAGGGTCTGATTAAGGGTCAGATTAAGGGTCAGATTAAGAGTCAGATTATAGGGTCTGATTATAGGGTCTGATTAAGGGTCAGATTAAGGGTCAGATTAAGAGTCAGATTATGGGGTCTGATTAAGGGTCAGATTAAGGGTCAGATTATAGGGTCTGATTATAGGGTCTGATTAAGTGTCAGATTAAGAGTCAGATTATAGGGTCTGATTATAGGGTCTGATTAAGGGTCAGATTAAGGGTCAGATTAAGAGTCAGATTATGGGGTCTGATTAAGGGTCAGATTAAGGGTCAGATTATAGGGTCTGATTATAGGGTCTGATTAAGGGTCAGATTAAGGGTCAGATTATAGGGTCTGATTATAGGGTCTGATTAAGGGTCAGATTAAGGGTCAGATTAAGGGTCAGATTATAGGGTCTGATTATAGGGTCTGATTAAGGGTCAGATTAAGGGTCAGATTATAGGGTCTGATTAAGTGTCAGATTAAGAGTCAGATTATAGGGTCTGATTAAGGGTCAGATTATAGGGTCTGATTAAGGGTCAGATTAAGGGTCAGATTATAGAGTTACTGTGTGATGTGCTTTAACAAATCAAAATGTTCCTTTGTAATCTTTACTTCCTGTTCATTACTGATCAGCTGCTCTACAGCTCACCTTTGTTGTCCCCCAGGTGCAGTCCGGTGGTGACGCCCTCTATCTCTGTCAGATGGAACTGCAGCTCAGTCAGCAGTTCATCCTCGGCCTCATCAAAGACGTGGATGTAGGTGAGAGCGAGGCCCAGAGTATCTGCGAACACCACGTTCTTCTTCTTCTTCCTCTTTGGGCACGTTTGATTGTCATCGATCTCTGAGTGTGCTGTTGTCTTGGCCGCTGTTGCCGTGGTGATGGTGTAACTGAAGGCGTCGTCCCAGCTACTGGAGGTTAGACAGGGCCGCAGCGGTTCACAACACACTGATGTAGAGCAACGGTTGTAGTCATAGTTACTGAGGAGAGAGCGCAGAGGAGGAGAGCTGGCCAGGCAGATCCTCATCGCCATGTCGACGGGCATGATGGGAGACGAACCCCCGGGGGGAGGGTTCAACATGTGGAGGACCCTGAGAGAGACAGACAGGTTCAACTTGTGGAGGACCCTGAGAGAGAGACAGACAGGTTCAACATGTGGAGGACGCTGAGAGAGAGACAGACAGGTTCAACATGTGGAGGACGCTGAGAGAGAGACAGACAGGTTCTGTGTCTTTGGATGTTTACTTGCAGAGAGCGGAAAAGCAGCCGCTTAGCTCCGCCTACCCTCTCTGGCAGACCAACCACTGCTGGCTGATGGAAAACGCATCACTAACTGGGCGCCACCACAGACACCCAAGGCCTTTCTCATTTCTCTATTTTGTGCCTCCTCGTCTCCTCGATCCTCCTGCCTGTGACCCGGAAATCGATGTCAGCACGCCATCTTGAAGGATTTCTCAATTCATAAAATGTATCTCGAGCAGAGAGGATCGAGGACCGAGGAGGCTTGCTGGAGGAGCTATGAGCGAGGATACACCGGTGACATAAAAAGAGGCGTGAAACACAGCTGGAGTAAACAAACCACGGCAGGAGCCTTTTGTTGCATATCTCTGCTCTGCTCCTGCAGCTGTGCCACACATCAATTTAATTGACGTCGCTTTTAAATGACGGCTCTGAAGCAGGGATGTCTCATGTTGTTAAATGCCTGTTGCCGCGACTCCTCTCTCCTCGTGTCTCTTCCTTGCCTCCTCCGCTCGCATCTCTGGTGGGAGGGACTGAGACGCGAGGAGAGGAGTCGAGGAAAGGACTCGAGGAGGCACACATTGAGAAATGAGAAGAGCCTCCAGTCCATAATAATACTATACACTGCAAATGCAAAGGCTTTCATCAGTAGGCCGTAGGCTCAGTCACCATTGTGTTACAGAGACTAACAGACATTTATTTACATGAACATCTTCATGATTATATTTTTAAATACTCTGAAAGGAGACTTTTACTCCTGTATGTGTGGAACAGTTTGACAAAGTGTGAGATATAAATTATTATATTATATATATAATAAATATATATTATTATTTAAAGTATATATAATATTTAGAATGATATAATTTGTAATAGATGATGAAGATCACGTGTGTTGTCTGAGTGATTTTTATTTCCGTCTCTGATTCACGGTTTTTACTTCCGATGATTTCTCACATTTATTGATTTCAATATTTCAGTCCGAGGTCAGTGAACTCCGCACGAGCTCAAATGGGAAGAAAATAAACAACTTTTCAGACTAAAACAGATTAAATAGACCTGATAGATGAGAAACATCAGAAACACGAGCAGCAGACAGGCAGACAGACAGACAGGCAGACCGGAAAGTGCTGTGGCGCAGTTTCTTATCAGAGCTCACCTGGTGCAGTTCATCGAAAAGTTTCTCTCTCCGCAGAATCCGCTTCAGTCCGACGACACGAGACGTTTCTGTTCCTCTTCCGGTTTCTTTTCTTTCTTTTTTATATTGTTATTTTTCAGCCATTTCTTCAGGAAGAGCGCAGACACTGTGCGCGCGCAGACACGCCCCCCCTCCCGAGAGAGCGAGAGAGAAAGAGAGAGCAACCAATCAGCTCTCTGAGCCGTCAGCTGCTCTCTCTCTCAGCCAATCAGAGAGAAGCCAAAAAACAAGCGCTTTCCAGCAGTGACGTATCAGAGGGGCGGCGCCTGTGGAGGACCCCTGGGAGTTTTATCCCTGAGGTAAGACTGACAGGAAGAACTGTTTCCCCCTACATGTGAAAATATCAGTAAATACAAAAGTAGAAAAAGTTTAAAACGTGGAATAACAACAATTTGTTTTAACAACAAATCGAATCACTTGTGTTGACAACTTTAATACACTGATTATATTTGTTAATAATAAAACACGTAACTTAAACTTAACAAAGACACTGTTTTAAGTATCATGTGACCTGTCTTTTAACAACTGTTTAACAAACAGGAAGTACCCTTTAAACAATTACAGTGTAAGAGCTACAGAACAAATCATTATATCTGTTTAGCCCCCTACTGGACATTAGAGACAGTGCAGGTTTAATACACTCGTGTATTGGCGTCCCCTGTTAAATACAGTCTATTAAAACACTGACGACTAATTCAGTTAACTTAACACAGAACAAATAACATGATGAAACTGTCACCTTGAGCATGTCGGTGTTGTAGCCTACTCCACAGGTGTGTTTTACCTTCTCACCAGCTGGTCCAATAGTTGAACCTGCAGACTTTTTGTCCCAAAGCCCTGCAGCCCTGAAGTTAAATCACCAAAATAAAAGCTTTGTGATGATATATGGATGCCGCAGTCCCACAGGAGCAGCGGAAGAGAAGATGAATTATTATGTAGTCAGTCAGGATGTCCTGTCAGACAACACTGAGGGCACAGAGGCCTCACTTCACCAGGAGCACTGTGTCCTTTTAAGGCTGCAAGCTGCTGACAGGAACACTCTGAGCGCCCTCTGTCTAACTCAATCTGTCAGTTTCTACGTTATTCAACGTGATGAAGTCGTTTGTCAATCACTTCAAAAACACAGCATGTCTGCTCTGACCTGTGGGCCGTAGAAATAAAAACTTCACTTGCATGTGACGACACACCAAAGCATCAAACTGTGATGCTAGCTTAAATGCTATCCAAGCAGCTCAACAATAAAGTGGACGACTGAAGATTGAAGAAAAGTTCAGTCTGCTTTAAATCTTCTTCGTCTGAAGCCGGTCGCTCTCTGTCCCACCACAAAACAATCCAGACACAGGAGCCGTCTGTTCACAGGCTGTCAGTGTGATGAACACTGAACACCGAGCGTCAGAACCAACATCCACTGTTCAGCTCATTGTATGGACACACCTTTAATCATCTGACACGACTCTGTGCACACTGTACTGTTATCTCCCTCATCTGTTACACAACTACATCTTGTTATCATATGATTTCAGCATCCTTTGACCTCCTCATCAGTGCACTGTTGTCTCTCGTAGCTTTTACATATCAGTTTAATGTTTAGTATCTAATGTCTAAGGTAGGCTTGTAGTTTTTAGTTTAATATTTAATGTTTAAGTGTACATAGAGAGCGAAGTTAAACTGGAGTCACATTCCTCGTATGTGTTCATACCTGGCCAATACAGCTGATTCTGAAGCAGCGAACTGAGGCTACGGCTTGAACTGTGACCCTTCAACTGTAACAACCGAGTCATTCAGTGAAGAAGAATACTGTGTTTAATAATTGGTCAGGTTAATAACATGTACAGACATCAAACAGGAACTGTGCTTCATCACTTTGGTTACATCATCTGCATAGAAACATCGTCATCGATAAAATAAGTGCTTACTGAAGTTGTGCAAAACAAAGTAATACTGTCAAAAACATGAACACCAACATTAAAACATGAAAGAGGAAAAATTCAACATGTGTAACTCTGAATATGGCGTCTCTTCCTTCTGTGGTTCACAAACTCATCACAGAACCGTACCGAAAATACTGAAGACAGCTGCTGCTCAGATCGCTCTGCTGCTCAGCCTGCTAACACAGACCTGCATGCTAATGCTACATGCTAACGATGGTAAAACACTGAGTTATCAGCCAGTCAAAGTCGAGTTCATCATTCTGTGCTTCGTACAATCTTTTTTCTGATCTTAGGCGATATATTTTACTCTTCATTCATAATTTTACAGATTAAATCCTCCACATATCTGACAAGAAAAAAACGGTTTAAATCCTATAAGAAGAAAGAAGTTTCAGGAGTTCTGTATGTGGCGCAGAATAAGAGGAAGCTGCTCTGATTGGCTGAGGCAGCAGAGCGACGAGTTCTGCAGTTTGTTCTCTTCCACTAACAGTTTCAACAAGTTCAAATATGGCTTCAACAGTGCAAACAGCCCGACACGGTCCAACAGGACCCGACCCTGATACCCAGAGCAACGTTCACTTCTGATCCTTCAGAGGGTCTCTATCAGAACATCGATAATAATAGTGATCAGAATGTTCTCCTCCACAGACAGAAACGCTCCTCCTTCATATTAAACCTGAAGCTGGGTTTATCTTTGGATCACAGAAATAATTAAAAAAAGTTTTATTTTATTTTTGGCACTGACTGCTCGTCGTCCACGATGACCAGCAGGATCAATCACACCTGTCTTCTCGACTGAACCTGAACTTCACTGAGGTCAAAATAGATCCAGAACGTCCACCTTTTGGAACAAGCAGTTTCAATTCTGACATAACCCTTTAAATACGGCTGACTGGTGAGCAGTTTTCCTCCTCTTCTTCCTCCTTCTGTTGTTGTTCGTCGGCGTCCTCCTCCTCCTCCTCCTCTACAGACAGATGTTGATGTGTTTGGCCAGCTCTCGGTCCAGGTCATGGATCAGAGTGTCAAAGTCCTTCAGGCTGAGTCGACAGTTAAACGGAGCATCAAAGTCCATGAACTCATCCACATACAGACCTCCTCCTCCTCCTGATGACCACGCCTCCTTCTTCTCCTCCTCCTCATCCCCGCTGCCTGAAACAACAGCAACAACAAGGAGTGAGAATGACATATATAGATGTTTCGATGGTGCATAGTGCCAGAGGTGTGGCTGCCATCTTTGTTTGGGTCAAGGCCTTTACCTCCGTCACTCTCACTTCCTGCCACCTCATCGTAGTCAGCCTCGTGTCCAGACAGAAGATCCCGTCCACAGATGCTCCAGTCTCCGGCGTACCTGTTGATTGGAGGTGGACTCTCCAGCCGGGCCAGACCACCGCGACCACGACGTGACACCACCACCTCCTCCTTGGGGTTCTGGGGCAGAGCCAATCGCAGCGCAGGATGCCGCTGCCACTGGGTATTATGGGTAAGAGCAGGGGAGGGAGGCGGTGAGGCATCAATGTGGTTGTCTACTTGGGGATGACAGGCCGGCACTGAAGAAAGAGAAATGTAAACCAAATAAGCAAAGAGTCACCTGCTGAAGGTAAAGGTAAGAACATCTGTGAGTTCCTGAGTGTTCTGCTTTGTAGACACCTGTCTCACCTGGCCACAGCTGCAGCAGGTAGTGCAGCGCCTCGATATGTCGTTTGAAGTCCACTGCACTTGCTATCTCTTCACCAGGACAAAAACCCTTCCCTCCTCCTTTTCCTCCCCTCCCTCCTCCTCCTCCTCCTCCTCCTCCTCCTCCTCCCACCCTCCAGGCCTCCTGGGTCGGGGTGAGCAGCACCGGGCCGAAGCAGACTGCCAGGTTCTGGTGTGTCATCCTGTTGGATGAGCTGAAGGATGCAACCAGGCTGAGGTGATCCAGCAGGAGGGACAGGGTGGCCTGGAGTGAAACAAAGTGAGTTAGCTCTGCTCTGACCTCGTCCTACATGATATGATGAAGTGAGCTTGTCCCAAGAGATGATCTGGATCCTTTGGGGGCGCTAATAAAGATCAGATACCAGCAAGACATGACTGATCCACGATAAACAGAACCTTCTTGTCAATGACCTTAAATCCATTACACCCATTGCAAGAGTCCAAGACAGTTATGCCATCATTCTCCCGTTACGATGTCAGACTCACGGTTCAGTTTTTAGAAGAAAGGTGACGTAGCAGAACCAGAGATATTGTGTAGTAACAGTGGCAGCAGCTAAATAGTCCAGCAGCAGGGATGATCAGCAGGCTACACAGATCACTTCCTTTATCCAAGCTCCACGTAGCTTTCTCTGGAGACACTGAAGGCTTATGCTTCTTTAAAACATGCGCAGTATAACTCTGCATCATCGGTTGTGTGTTAGCTTACAGTAAACGGATCCCAGTCAGTTCCACATGTTGAGGTTTAAAGTTGGTTTGGTTTGGTAGGGGGTATGGACTGATACGAAACGGTATCAGGAGAAAAGTCGTTTGATTGGTTCAACCTTAGAAGTTCACGTTTAGCGTTGAATATTATTTTCAATATAACTACTGAACATTTTCGTGAATTAGGATTCTGGTACTCAACGTTATCTGCTGAAAGCTGAACCAGATCATTTACAGAGTATTTGAATCATTACAGTGGATCGGTATGTGGTATGAGTTAACATCAAAGAGGAGGGGTATTATGGGTAATCGTAGGGGGCTTGGGCTTTCAAAGGAGCCAATAAAAAAATCATCAACCAGATCATTAACGTGCAGACACATCAGTTCAAACACTCAGCCGTTCAAGCAACATTCAACTCTGTTAGAGGAAACTGTAAGTAAGCTGTAGTGGTATTCTGTGTTACCCTCTCTGGAGGTGGCAGACAGGACAACAGCTCCACAGTGCTCTGGGCCAGCGCAGAGTCAGGGGTTGAAGGTAGGACAGGTGGGGGTCGTAGCATCATGGCCTCCCTGACGACCTGGTACAGAGTCCTGGTGATGAGCTGAGACGGAAGCTCCCGCAGGTAGTCCTTCAGTATACCTGAGAAAACACACAGGACTGAGCACAGTCTGGAAGAGAACAATCCAACAAGTCATCAAGTCATCAAGGTCAAGTCATGAAGGAAGAGACTGAGATATTTAGCCTGGGTTCTGACCTTTAAGTTAAAGTTGAAGTCCTCACAGGCATTAATAACCCTGCCCGAGTCTCAGCAGTTCTTTCTGAACTATTGAGATCCTCTGTTTGTCATTGACATCAGGTCTAGTCTGAACTATTGAGTGAAATCTCACATGTGATCGTCTCATAATGACCAGGATCAGTCTTTCCTGAGGCTGACACCTGCAGGATTTACAGCAGTCATTTAACTGGGTCCAAGTGTTTAGGGTCAGGTGCTAGTCATTTAACTGGGTCCAAGTCATTAGGGTCAGGTGCTAGTCATTTAACTGGGTCCAAGTGTTTAGGGTCAGGTGCTAGTCATTTAACTGGGTCCAAGTCATTAGGGTCAGGTGCTAGTCATTTAACTAGGTCCAAGTCATTAGGGTCAGGGGCTAGTCATTTAACTGGGTCCAAGTCATTAGGGTCAGGTGCTAGTCATTTAACTGGGTCCAAGTCATTAGGGTCAGGTGCTAGTCATTTAACTGGGTCCAAGTGTTTAGGGTCAGGTGCTTGTCATTTAACTGGGTCCAAGTCATTAGGGTCAGGTGTGTTGTACCAACCTGTTATGACGTTGATGTCGGGGTAGAGGTCCTCGCTGAGGCAGACAGCTGAACTGTTCCTCTCAAACCAGTCCCTGAGCTCTTTCTTCACTGCAGCAGAACCACACAGTCTGTACAGACCCACCACCTGAGAGACAGACAGGCAAGCAGACAGACAGGCGGGCAGGCAGACAGACAGACAGACAGACGTTCACTTTAGGTAGCTTCTTTCACATCCAGATTTCAGTCAGCACCAACAACCATCTGTTCTTCCTTTAAACAGCTCTGATGAAGGTCATGATTTATCTTGTCTCACCTGTACTTACCTGTAGTTTATCTAAGAGTGGAATAATAGAAAGCTGTTCCTACACAGATACCTTCAGTCCTCTCCGTTCTATCTCTGCCACAGTTTTCTGGATCAGTAAAGGAACCGGAGAAGCAGATCCTTCTTTCTCCACCAGATGGTGCAGTTCTACCCCGAACACATTAGCAGGACCTGATGAGTCACTGCTGGGCTGTGGGAATAATAGCACTTACATTTTACATGTTATATTCATACTATAATAGGGCAGTACTTTGGTATTGCTGAAGTTATGGTGTTGCTAGTTTACATTAGTGGAGTTTGTAGAAGTTCATTGTGACTTTGATATAAATGTGAAAGAACACTATTGAGAGAAGCGATGGTATTAGTATTAGCATTGGATTAGCAGTGGTTGCGGTGGTATTAGTATTAGCATTGGTAGCGGTGGTATTAGTATTAGCATTGGTAGCAGTGGCATTAATATTAGCATTGGTAGCAGTGGTATTATTATTTGCATTGGTAGTGGTGGTATTAGTATTAATATTGGTAGCAGTGGTATTAGCATTAGCATTGGTAGCGGTGGTATTGGTAGCAGTGGTATTAGTATTAGCATTGGTAGCAGTGGTATTAGTATTAGCATTGGTAGCGGTGGTATTAGTATTAGCATTGGTAGCAGTGGTATTATTATTTGCATTGGTAGTGGTGGTATTAGTATTAGCATTGGTAGCAGTGGTATTAGCATTGGTAGCGATGGTATTAGTATTAGCAGTGGTATTAGTATTAATATTGGTAGCAGTGGTATTAGCATTAGCATTGGTAGCGGTGGTATTGGTAGCAGTGGTATTAGTTTTAGCATTGATAGCAGTGGTATTAGTATTAGCAGTGGTTGCGGTGGTATAAGTATTAATATTGGTAGCAGTGGTATTGGCATTAGCATTGGTAGCAGTGGTATTAGTATTAGCATTGGTAGCAGTGGCATTAATATTAGCATTGGTAGCGGTGGTATTAGTATTAATATTGGTAGCAGTGGTATTAGCATTAGCATTGGTAGCGGTGGTATTGGTAGCAGTGGTATTAGTATTAGCATTGGTAGCAGTGGTATTAGTATTAGCATTGGTAGCGGTGGTATTAGTATTAGCATTGGTAGCAGTGGTATTATTATTAGCAGTGGTAGCAGTGGTATTAGTATTAGCATTGGTAGCGGTGGTATTAGTATTAGCATTGGTAGCAGTGGTATTATTATTAGCAGTGGTAGCAGTGGTATTAGTATTAGCATTGGTAGCAGTGGTATTAGTATTAGCATTGGTAGCGGTGGTATTAATATAAGCATTGGTAGCAGTGGTATTAGTATTAGCAGTGGTAGTGGTGGTATTAGTATTAGCAGTGGTAGCGGTGGTATTAGCATTGGTAGCAGTGGTATTAGTATTAGCAGTGGTAGCAGTGGTATTAGTATTAGCATTGGTAGCAGTGGTATTAGCATTGGTAGCGGTGGTATTAGTATTAGCAGTGGTATTACTATTAGCATTGGTAGCGGTGGTATAAGTATTAGCATTGGTAGCAGTGGTATTATTATTTGCATTGGTAGCGGTGGTATTAGTATTAGCTTTGGTAGCAGTGGTATTATTATTTGCATTGGTAGTGGTGGTATTAGTATTAGCATTGGTAGCAGTGGTATTAGCATTGGTAGCGGTGGTATTAGTATTAGCATTGGTAGCAGTGGTATTAGCATTGGTAGCGATGGTATTAGTATTAGCAGTGGTATTAGTATTAGCATTGGTAGCGGTGGTGTTCGTAGTATTGCTGTGTACCTGTGTGTCCCATTTCTCCTGTAGCGACAGTTTGACATAAAGAAGACCTCTTGGCTCCAACTTCACACAGAGCTGCTGACATCGACTCCCTGAGAGACCAATCCAATCATTCATTCAACACATATGATCATGATGTTTACATTTAGACCTGATTTAGTTTATAAGAGTAGTGTGATGAACCTTTAAAGAGTGGAGGGATGGAGACTCCGCCCAGACAGCAGACTCTGTTCCTGGTTGGACCAGCTGAAGTCTGACTCTGATCCGTCCCTGATTTAGAGCCTCCAGGTGCCTGTGGAATCACTGCACAGACAGAAATATGTCATCACACAGACGGGTTCAAAGGTTTGGGTTGAGAAGCATTTAGTAAAACACATCAAATGTAAAGAGTACCTGGTGTTAACACCACTACACGGAGCTGTCGGGCTCTCTCCAGCTCCAGGTTGAAGGCGTGGTTTAATGAGAGGGCGGGGCCTCGAAGGGTCAGGAGGGCAGTCCTTGCTCTCGTCACTCCGTCAACCTGGATGGCCAGGAAGACCTCCTTACTGCCCTCTGACCTGAGGAGACACATCCAAAGAGACCAGTAAAGAGAGGGAGGCACATTTGAGTATTGATCATAAACTGTGGATAAGAAGTGGACGTGGCCTAAAAATGAATGGTCCCATGTAAAGTCACATATTTAATGAAGCAGGGTATGCTTTAGGCCGAGACTAACTGTGATTGACAATTGCAACCCATCATACGTATGTGTCTCGTCCAAATATGGTCACCGTTTATTCAATTAATTTATTAGCTTATTGTTGTACAGTTCAAGTTCAGCTCTCTGCATAAACATGTTTACCAAGAAATGTTTCTGTCTCCCGTTGAACAGCCAATCAGCTGCCACCTTCAGGCCATAATGACCTGATATTATCTGCTGTTAGTTTGTTCCAGGTGCAGTGACGAGTATCTACCTGCTGGTCTTCATCTCCTCCAGCCCCAGCAGGTGGACGGTCAGTAAACCTGTCACCCTCTGGCTGCAGCGTGGAGGCTCTGAGCCCACGTACAATCGAAATGAACTGACGTCACATGTTTCCTGGGGATGTGTTATGGGAGGGGCCTGTTGCCGTGGCAGCAGCTCGGGGGAGTCCCCATCACTAAGATAACCTAAAAGGAAAAACATGTATTTATAAACAGAGAAGATGGTTTTCCACACTGACTTTTTGACCTAACTCATGATGCAGTCGAGTGTTGCACTTCAGAAGACCTCCTTGTGTTGGTGTTACTGAACAGTGTTCCCAGTTTACAGTCATTTACTGAGAGGCATCTCAGCAGGGTAACTGCTGAGGATTTCCTGCCTCCATAGGAAAACAACACTTTAAGAAACTAATTAGTAACTTCTAGGACAAATGCATAACTCCCCTCCACACTTTGTTCCACCACGGCTTCAAACACTTAAACTGTTCACCTCCTTTACTGGAACGTCCTCTCGATGATCTTTGCAGTGGTCTGGCTGGAGGGGCAGAGCTATCCAGGTGATATCTGCTGATCACATTCTGGTTGGACAAGGCTGACGATGATGCAGCATTCTTACTGGTCGAGTCGTCCCCGCCCCCTTTGTTGTCATTTCCCTGACGTTGGGCACGAGAGGAGGAGCGGAGGCTGAGTTTGCGGCGGAGCTCTGGTAGTTTCTTCATCTTCAAGGAGAGTCTCCTCACTGTACCAGGTGACCTTAGTCTGTCGATCACGCTGCTGGACACACCCCCTTTCTTTTGGGAGGCGGGGCTAGAGTCTGAGGCGAGGAAGTCTGACAGAGACAGAGAACACAAGTTATTAGTGTGAAAGAGAAACTCACTGCATTATAAATTCAGACTCCACAGGTAGAATCAGCTCTTACCTGTGTTTTCTGTTGTGATGTCATCAATACGGTGGCTAACACTTGAATTTGCACCCTCTAGTGGACAGTCACTACCATGTTTCTCTGCTGACCCCATCCACACTCCTCCCAGCTCTGCTCGGGTTTCTCCTGCTCTCTTTGTTGCTCCTCCCTCCCCTTTCTCTTCCCTCCTCCTCCAGATGTCCTCCCTCCTGCATGGACCTCCTGCGTCCTCCTCCTCAGGGATCGGGTTGTACCAGATGTTGCTGCTGCACTCCTTCTGCAGCCCACAAGCCTCGTCTGAAGCCTGGGTCTTTCCTGAAGACAACACCCAGGCTCTGCTGCTGCGGTCCAGGCTCTGCAGATACGCCCGCTGACCAGACTTTGTGCTGACAGAGGTGGAAGGAGCATCACTGGTGCCCCCTGCTGGCTGGAAAGCCTCCTGATGAACAGTCGTAGAAGTGACAGGAGCACAGGAGGTGCTGGTAGAATCCCAGTCCAGACCAACACACATCCTGTCCACACACTGCCCGGTCTGGGAGCCAAGCAAGAAGTGGGAGTCAAAATACTACAAGGATGGGTCAAACATTGACTAACAAGAAGGACAGTTTGAGGTACTTAAGGAGAGGTCAAACAACCAGGAGAAAACTAGATAGTTGAGTCCATCTGCAAGGAGAGATTGATCAAGCTACTGGTACCACAACAAGAAACAACAGGAACTAACACAGGCAAATCAAGAAAGAAGGACCACCCATAAACCAGAAGAAGAGATCCATCTACCAGGACAAAACAAGAAGTAGGGATTAAACTTCTTGGAGAAGAAAAAAAGACATGGTCAAACTAAAAGGAGGAATCAAAAAAGATGGCTCCTGTCTCAGGAAACAGAATAAGGAAGAGCCCCAACTACCAAGGTTTAAGCAAGAAAGAGAGGATGCACTTCCAACAAGAAGACAAAAGGGAAGGATAAGACTGCAAGAAACAAACCATGAAGGATGGATCTGAAGACCAGGAGCAGATTAAGAAGGGAGGAAGGGGTGTACAGGTTGAACTAAAGGTCAAAAATTCAGGAAAAAACAAGGAGGACTACCCAGAGGAGAGCAAAAAGGAAGGTTCTAGCCACAAGGGACAAGGCAAGCAGGAGGGATTTACTTATCAGGAGAAGAAAGAAGAGCTGTTGGAACTCAAAGGCCAAAGCAAGAAGGATGGATCAGGTCTCCAGCAGGATATGGAGGGGCTCAAATCACAGACGGTAAAACAAGGAGATTTTAATTTTTGAGCAGTAAGTGGAAAATCAAACGACAAGAAAGTGACCACGAAGGATGGGTTGAAGGACTGAGAGCAGAATAAGGAGGAAGAGGGAAAGGGAAACAGCACAGGTAGAAGGTAACGTGGTCCAGCAGCAGAGGCAAGCACCATTCATACACAGAGCAATTCAAAGTGCTTTACACAGTTAAAGACATGCTGCAATATGTGACAATAAACATGTAAAAGGTTCAAATGGGAAATAGATTAAAATATCAGCTCAATTAAAATAAGGCCTCAGAGTCCTGGATGGTTCATATGTCTCAAGCATATCAGACATGTATTTGGGCGCTGAGCCACAGAGAGCCTTTTACACAAGCAGAGAGACTTTGAAATCAGTTCTCTGAGTGACAGGTGGTCAGTGTGAGGATGTTTAAAGAGTAAACAGGAAGTAGGCTTCAGTCACCAGTGATGTGAAACGTATTAAGATAAAACACACTTTCATCATTCTGTGGAATCAAATTTGCAACACTTCCATCGTGTACCTTTTCCTGTGCTAGCCTCTGACTCCAGGCCTGCCCTGATGCATCCTGGGATATCCCTGATGGTCGCTCCCTGTCAGAGGTTCTTGGGGCGGAGCTGGAAGCCCAGTAGGAGGGCGGGACCACAGAGGCCTGCCGTGCCCACTGCTGTTTCTTAGCAACAGTGATGTGGTTACACGGGGGCGAGGGAGGGTCTGGGTCTGACGGGGTTCTTGTAGTCGTCATTGATGGTGACGATGGTGATGAAGAAGTCTGTAGGACAGCATCAGGCTTAACTGGAACATCTGCAGGACACACACACACACACACACACACACACAGGTGCTATGAGTATCATCATAGTTGGACTGACGTCTGTGTTTGGTGTTGAGATGTTAGGGAAGTTCTGAAGTGCACAGGTGCACCAGCTCCTCTGTATGATAACAACCCAAACAAACACCAACACAGAGTAAAAACAATCGATCGATTATCACTTCCTGCTCCTGGAGCAGACTCTGGATCTGTGGACTCATGAGGCCTGATTGGAAGTCTGGGAATGACAATAGCACAGCGAGATGCATTGTGACCAGGAGAGAGACTGCACAGAACAATAGAGAGGAGGGATGTGACTCAGGTAACAGCAGACATCGTGACAGGTGACGCTCTCTTGAGTTCTTCAGAGCTGAAACACAGCTGACCGCTGTGGATCCTGATACGATGAGTGTAGCTCCTGAATGTCCCCTTCAGTCTGTCAGTACGACATCGGACCGTCCTGCTGCTCAGATCGCTAGTCATCCATGATCATCATCATCAATAATCACATAATCGCTTCCTGTGTGTGCGTGTGTGTGTGTGAGATCCTCATGACACACAGAATTCATAGTATCTGACTGAGCTGCAAGAATTCACCTTCTGTATGTGTGTGTTTGTATCTGTCTTGTACTTAAGTTAATCTTCTTTCCAAATCTAAGTTTATTTCTTTCCTGCTAGTTACCATGGCAACTGTACTATTTATATCACAAAAGGACCCATTGGACATTGTTAAAGACCTCTTAAACCTCCTCAAAGAAAACTAACAATGATCCTGTGTGTTGGTCCTCCTGAAGACCAACCTGAAGGACATCAGGTATTTTCTCTGCTGCTTCTTTGGGACCATTCGAACTTCTAGTTTGACAAAACAATCCGTCCTGCGTCCTGGACAGGCTTCAGAGATATTCTGACCACTGGTACCTTCTCAAGATCGACTTGAACCTGTTCAAGGAACCCATCTTGATTCCCTGGAAAGGCATCAGGATAAGAAACCAAAAACATAACTTTTGGTAACTCTTCAAGGATTCCTGACAACCCCTAGAAATGCCCCACCCATAGAAGACCTGTGACTTCCTCCAACACTCCTTTAACTTTAAAGGCCCGCTCACCTGAACTGAGTCCCACCAGCAGAGGGAAGCAGAGCTCCACTCAGATTCAAACTGTCCGAATAATGGCGCCCTATTAAGTGGTTGATGCTAACATGTTGGCAACCAGCCAGCAGCTTCCACATCCAGCAGATAGAAAGCCACGTGATCCTCCCACTAACAGTACCTGGGGTTCCTCAGGGGTCTCAGTCCTAATTATTTCTACATCACCATCTGCTGATTTATTTGGCCACTTGGGGGCGGTAGTTTACCCAGAAAACATCTTCCTCTGGAGGTTGAATTTCCATTAAAAGCTCGTAGTTGGACCTGCTCATGCTAACATACTGATGCTAACGTGTTTCATTTCCACCCCAGCAGTTACAGCCACACCCCGCTCCATAAGGAGTGGTGCTCTGTGTTTGGTCTCCACCTCCTCGTAGTGCTCCTCCTGATCACCAGCTCGTCTGACTCCCTCTTTATCACAGAGACTCTTCAGCAGCTCTGATTGGTTACAGCAGCAGACAGGAAGTGATTCTCTCCAGAGGGCGGCCTCCACTTCCTGTCATCTGAAGGAAGCCAAAGAGGACCTGATATAGGACTGTGTGTGTGTGTGTGTGTGTGTGTGTGTGTGTGTGTGTGTGTGTGCGCGCCTGTGTGTGCGCATTAATAATAAAACATCTGTTTTACATTTTCAGCAGCCTGAGAAATGCTGATCAGTGAGGAGAGAGGGAGGAGGGAGGAGGGAGGAGGAGGAGGGAGAGGAGGAGGAAGGAGGGGGGAGGAGGAGGAGGAGGCGGGGGGTAAATAAACAGCTGTGACTGTGCAGATGTCAATGAGCTCTCTGTGTTTAACACTAAACACACTGCTGTCTATTCACTATTCATTAGTCCTAAACACACGCCAGCATTTAGAGCTGGTGTGTAGTTAGTGTGTGTGTGTGTGTGTGTGTGTGTGTGTGTGTGTGTGTATCACAGTAGATTCTTTGATTTAAATGAAAACTCTGTGTTCTGTTACTTCTGATATTTACTATATTAATAGGACAGATTGACATTATAACTCTTATATTTATAACATTTATATTCCACTGACACACTGATGCTTTTTGTCCCTCACAGGCTCCCATCCACAAAAGTTTCCTCATTGTGACGACCTCACAACTGTCCCTGTTGTCCTGCTGCTGCTGTGGTGTGTACTGTATGTCATCAGACAGCATACACACACACACACACACACACACACATATACTGTATAAACACAGTATGTGTGTGTGTGTGTGTGTGTGTGTGTATTTTGATGTGTAGCTGAGTGCAGTGTGATGTCTGTAGAGTTTCAAATGTTTGTGTTTGATATCTAAGATCTCCACTCAGTCCAACTTACTGTAACATCACAGAGAGATAAACAGGACGTAACACACACACACACATACACACACACACGTCTAATGACAGGAAATGGTCAGCTGACCCAGTTTGCCTACAGGAAGCTGAACATTGAAGCTGTGTGTGTCGATGATGTGATTACAGGCGGTCGGACACACTGTGAGCATCTCGCCTGCTTTCGTCACCTCCGAGAGTCTGAGACAAAAACTAGCTTCTGAAATCACTGCTAATGAAGCTGATTTCCCACAATGCAACGCTGTACTCTGCTCACAGATCGGTCCTGAGAGTCAGAGCACCAGTCCTTCAGACTGAAACACCCGACAGCCTCAGCTGCACTCTGTGTTTACTGCTAATATGCTACATGCTAACACATTCATTTATGGTGGACATTATAGCTGCTAAACACCAGCATATTAGCATTTAGCGCGTAGCCCTGCAAGTCTCTGAGTACAGGCTAACAGAGGTGTTAGCGTGCTGCAGACTGAGCAAAGGTTATATAATTACACTTTAGTGAACACTGAGCTCACAGACCTGTCTGCCTGTCTTTCTGCCTGTCTGTCTGTCTGCCTGCCTGCCTGTCTGTCTGTCTGTCTGCCTTCCTGTCTGCCTGCCTGCCTGCCTGCCTGTCTTTCTGCTTGCCTGCCTGCCTGCCTGCCTGTCTGTCTGTCTGTCTGCCTGCCTGCCTGTCTTTCTGCTTGCCTGCCTGCCTGCCTGTCTGTCTGTCTGTCTGTCTGTCTGTCTGTCTGCCTGCCTGCCTGCCTGTCTGTCTGTCTGTCTGCCTGCCTGCCTGCCTGCCTGCCTGTCTGTCTGTCTGTCTGCCTGCCTGCCTGCCTGTCTGCCTGTCTGCCTGCCTGCCTGGCTTCCTGTCTGTCTGTCTGTCTGTCTGCCTGTCTGTCTGCATGATGTTTATATAGAGCTGCTGTGTAGAGACGAAGGTGACTGATCCTGGATCAGTGAAACGTTCACTGACTTCATGTTTCCTTAGTTCGTGTCTGATCTGACATCAGCTGTTGGACCTGCAGAACCACCAGAACATATTCTGTTAGACGCTCTCATCCTGTGTGTCACATGGTCACACATCTCACTGCGTGTTTCTCTCAAACACACACTTCATGTTGACAGCAGAGTGTTGGTGAGCAGCTCTGAGGACGTTACACACAAAGAGACGAGCTCTAGTGATCAGTGAGACTTCACTGCAGCGCTTCAGTGACCCAGTGAAACTTCTGGGCCTCAGAGTTTAACTGTAACAAAACGTCCTCAGAAGGATCTGACCTCACACACGCTGTAAGAACTCATGAGGACAGTGTTAGACAGGGTTAAAGTTAAAGTTGAAGTGTCTGAGGATGTTTGTTCTGTGCTGCGTTCACTGACTGTCTGTAAACATGATCGTCCTGCTCACCGTTTAGTTTGGGGTCGGTCTTCCTGCGGGTTCTGTCTCTGCCTCTCAGCCGGGAGAACGTCCTCTTCAGCAGCGGCTCGGCCATGATGGACCCCTCCTCCTCCTCCTCCTCCTCCTTGGTGCTCCTGGGGAGGAGAAGACTCCTGCAGGAGTTCAGAGGAGTCGGTGCTCCTTCATCTCGTTCAGCTCTCAGTGTTGAGGTCTCGCTCGGCCATGGCTGCGTCTCCTCTCTCTCTCTGAGCTGCAGAACAGGAAATGAATTCCTCACATTCTTTCCCAAACTACCCCTCTCCTCCTCCTCCTTCTCCTCCTCCTTCTCCTGTTCCTCCTCCCACTCTCCTCCCTCCAAAAGGGAAACAGGGAGAGGCAGAGGCTTCATGGGAAATGTAGTTCTGAGCCTCTCAAAACTTAATGTTCTAAAAACACAGAAACATGTTGAAGTAATTTTCTGTCTTTAATTTTCATCTGATGTTAAAGTGAACCTTGCATACAACACACACACACACACACACACACACACACACCTGGGTGGTGTAAGTGAGGTGGTCTGAGTGTGGATTCAGACAAACAGAAACATCAGAAGTCCCTCTGCAGTGAATCAGTAGGCTCGTTGGAGATGACTGCCGGTCGCCTCGACAACAGGCCAGAGTAGCCGATTGCAGTCGGGGGAGGAGTCATAAAGTCGGACACTTCTTTGTTGACCAGCTTGCTGCTCGCCTCGTGCAGCATTGATGATACTAACAGCTCACTGTGAACTGATGTGAATACAGTCTTCAGCTGTTGTTGTTGTTGTTGGATACAGGAGTTTGTACACCGAGACCTTCTTTAAATAAGTTCTCATTATATTTCATTCAGACAGCGTTCATGAGGAATGTGTGAAGCGTCACAGTGTGAGTGCTTTGAAAAACCCGTTTGGTGTCTGTCGGACACTTCATCAAGTTTCATCAATAAAGAT
Organism: Semicossyphus pulcher; assembly: GCF_022749685.1. NCBI lineage: Eukaryota > Metazoa > Chordata > Actinopteri > Labriformes > Labridae > Semicossyphus > Semicossyphus pulcher. Next base: position 26,979,012 of record NW_027211670.1, on the reverse strand, counting down.
GAATAAGACAGACGTCTCATCACTTCCTTGTGGGGGGTGTCAAAGCTTTTTTCAGCCAGTAGGCGCTTCACTCAAACCAGAGCAAGTCGTTTCCCATCATGCACGGCGTTGTGCAGTTGGTGGAGAGCGGCGCCTGGCCCTGAAAATACGACGGCCTTGCTCCTGTGAGACTTCAAAGCCTCGCACATTCGGGTTTTCAGAGCAGGTCGGAAAACATGCTAACCATCATGCAATGTGCTTGGCAAGGCGGGGATCGATTCTGCGCAGGCCTCGCTCAGGCCTCGCTCAGGCCTCGCTCACCTCCGACGAGCCTACTCTGTCAGTTTTATCAGGAGACGTCGGCATCAAGGATCAGTAACGTGATTGGTTGATGAGTAATGTGCTTTGTTGATGAATACTGTGACAGGTGAAGGTGATCAGAGGCTCCAGGTGTCAGATTAACAGGTCAAAGAGGGAGCTGTGTCATTCTCAGCTTGTCCACCAGATGGAGACAAACACCAGCAAACACACTGTCACACTGTCAGGAAGAAAGAGTCGAGGAAGTTTGTTCTACAGGATGAGTAAAAAAACAATCATTAAAGATGCAGACAGAAACTGTAGGACACTGCTGTGGTCCGTTTCACAAAGAAGGTTCAACAAACTCTGAGTCTAACCCTGAACTCTGAGTCGATCTACTCTGAGATAAGAAACTCTGAGTTTTCGGTTCCAGAACAGCTGATCAGAGTTAGTTCAATCAACTCTGAGCAGGTTCAGCCGGAGTTAAGTGCGTGCACGCTGACTGTAAAAAGCCAGCATTAATGGAGCCCCGACACCACGATTCACCATGGCAACGGTACACAAAAAGAGGTCCTCCTACGTCACACCAGTGGAGCTCGAAATCCTCACGCGGACGTTCAGCGAATACGAGCATGTTTTTAGAAAAACAAAGTAACACGGCTGCAGCTGCAAAAGAGAGAGAAGCGGCTCGAGTGAACGCGTCAGTTTGAACTGGTCTGTTTAAATAATATTTAATCACGACCGGAAGCTAAAATTTATATTAATTTAGGAGCAATGCAGCGGGAGAGAAAAACGTACATGGAAGCAGTTAAAAATAAAACAGCAGAACATCACTGAAAGGTGCGGCTCAGGCAGAACAGGCTCATGGCTGAACCTCACTTCATCATATTTTAAATATGAAACAGATTAAACATCATTCAGTGGCTGTTTTAATGAGCATCAGCTTTATCCCTAACATGATGCTGACTTCACATACATTATAATTCATGTTGATTAAACTGAATGTGTTAGTTTAAAAAAAAGAAATCCAATAACTTACAGCGTCTTATCTGAGCGCTCTCGGCAGTGGTGGTGGAAAATCTACAAATGATGACTTTGACACAGATTTGTCTTTTGATTTTTTTATCATAATTATAAAAGACTTTTGCAAAGCGGTCAGAGCAGCACAGAGACGCAACGTTTCTTCTTTTAGTTTGTAACCGCTCAAACACACGCGTGAGACGGGCTGAATGAATGAGGAAGTCGAATTGATAGAATATAAGAGAATATAAAACCGAATTGGTTTTATATTCTAGAGGGAGGAGACGGAGCGAAACTCTGAGTTTCCTGAAGAAAACCTGCTCGCGACCAGGTGAGGTTCATAGAGTCCGTTACTACGGTAACTGACCGAGAGCTTAAGTTACCTCCCTTTGTGAAACGGAAAACTCAGAGTTTCCGTCATTTCAGGGTTAACAGACTCAGAGTTTTCACTAAACCTGCTTTGTGAAACGGACCCCAGGACTCTTTATTAAACAGCTGAGTCTGTTTGAAACATGTTGATCAATAAAGGTTGATTTAAAGATTAAATGTGAGACGGACGTGTCTCCAGAGAGAGAAGAGTTCAGGTGACCCACCCGTCACAAACAATAATAATGATCAGATTAATATCTCATTCAGATCATTGATTTTAATGTGTTTATGCTGTCAAACCTCTTCTCTTGTTTGTATGAGCGTTACTGTAGTCTGCACGTGCTCCGCCTCACTGTGAGCTCGTCACCTGTGAAACACACAAACCTGCACACTCACACACTCCACCCTCACAGATGATTATTGATTTATTAATCATAAAGATGATGAGCAAAACAACAATTGTGCTTTAGTCCTAAACCTGATCAACGTCATCACAACGTGGGGTTGATCTGTGTTATCCTGCAGCAGAGACACAAATACAGTTTGATTGATTGATTTATTGATCGATTGGAGGTGGAGGTAATAAATAAGTTACCAAAGGTGAAATGAATGAATGAATTTCTCACCTCCTCTTGTATTGATCCACATGAATCACACGTAAAATATCTGTTTCATCAGGATTTAAATCTTAATCTGTCTTCTGTCATGTTGATGTGTGTTTTCATGACCGCCGAGAGGTCCGTCACTTTAAATGCTGCTGCTGCAAGGAATTGTGAGTCACGTTATGTTCTCCTTTCCTTGGTAAAGGATGGTCCAGTGTTTCCTAAAGGAGATAATGAAGGAAGCAGTGAAGCTCCTTTCCTCATCATTTACAGAATGAACCGTTTCTTCATGGCTGACGCTGACACACTTCCTGTTTCACTCCGTTAGGAACTTTCTATTCCACCACAGCCCACAGTGTTAAACCTTCCCACAATCCTGCTGTGGCTGTGGTCCCACTCTCACCTTCCCACAGTCCTTTGCTGCAGCTGTGGTCCCACTCTCACCTTCCCACAATCCTTTGCTGCGGCTGTGGTCCCACTCTCACCTTCCCACAGTCCTTTGCTGCGGCTGTGGTCTCCGGCTGAGCTGAAGAAGAAGAACTGATAAAAAGTTGAATTAAACTCTCATCAGATGAAACGACGCTTTGATCCAGCAGGGGGCGCTACACCTCCACACATCACACGCTGCACAGTCCTCCACACACACACACACACACACACACACACACACACACACACTCTCTCTCTCTCATGAATTTATTGAATATTTTTGTTAAATTCCAAACTTTTACATTTTTCAATAAAGAAAATAAACTGTTTATTTCTACTTCCTGTTTGTCTGTCTCTCTGCTTCCATCGTGTCCTCTCATGTCAGTGACCATCTTTCACTTTCAAGCATCTCCACTCTTAGTTCTCACCTTCACAATAAAAGTCTGGAGTCTGATGAGGTCCTGAAGGAGACGAGTCAGCAGGTGAAACACAGAGGACGCAGCAGCTGTGGACATCTGGAGCCGCCACTCAAACCTGCATCCATTAACCTCCTCTGATAACTAATTACAGACGCGTCAGCTTCAATTAGCAGCAATTAAAGAGCAGAGAGGGGCTCTGCCTGTGAGACAGGACTGAGGGCGACACAACCTGTGAGACAGGAATGAGGGCATCACAACCTGTGAGACAGGACTGAGGGCAACAACAGCCCGTGAGACAGGGCTGAGGGCAACACAACCTGTGAGACAGAAATGAGGGCATCACAACCTGTGAGACAGGACTGAGCGCGACACAACCTGTGAGACAGGAATGAGGGCATCACAACCTGTGAGACAGGACTGAGGGCATCACAACCTGTGAGACAGGACTGAGGGCAACACAACCTGTGAGACAACACTGAGGGCGACACAACCTGTGAGACAGGACTGAGGGCATCACAACCTGTGAGACAACACTGAGGCCCTAACAACCTGTGAGACAGGACTGAGGGCATCACAACCTGTGAGACAACACTGAGGCCCTAACAACCTGTGAGACAGGACTGAGGGCAACACAACCTGTGAGACAACACTGAGGCCCTAACAACCTGTGAGACAGGACTGAGGGCAACACAACCTGTGAGACAACACTGAGGCCCTAACAACCTGTGAGACAGGACTGAGGCCCTAACAACCTGTGAGACAGGACTGAGGGCAACACAACCTGTGAGACAGGACTGAGGGCAACAACAGCCCGTGAGACAGGACTGAGGGCAACAACAGCCCGTGAGACAGGACTGAGGGCAACAACAGCCTGTGAGACAGACACATTTCCCTTTTGAGGGATCAATAAAGCTTATCTTTTCTTATTGCCAGTGTGTGAACTGATAAATTGAGACCTTCCCCAGCTTCCTCCATCGGCCCTAACAACCTGAGGGCTGATTTTTATGTAAAGCAGTCGGGACGGTCATTCTTCGAGGATGTGACGTATCTGCACGTTCACGAGAACCTCTGCCGAGAGCTCATTCTGCACCACTACAACAGTGAGCAACACGAGACAACGCAAGCTGTTAAATGGAGACGTATAATGTTCACAAACAACAACACCAACACAAACTACACACAAGAATAAACAACAAAGATAAGTTTTATCTAGTGAAGCCCGTCTGACCAAACAGGAAGTGATCGACGTCAGGGGGAAAACTGGAGTCAATATCGGCAGGACATGCGGATCATGGAGACCTTCGCATGCTCGTTAACGTACTAACCTAACCCTAACCCACGTCAACCAAAATACTATCTGAGTGTGTATGTCAGTTATCCAGCTTGACAAATAACGTGGCCACCTAACATGATGCTAACTGAGGTATGATGACAAACAGTGTTGATTGACACATGATGCCGCTCAATGAACTCGACTCCTCAGTGAAAAGTAAACAGAGCCAGTGAGTTTGCGCGTGTTGGCGCGAGCGCGTACAAGGAGGTTGACTGCTGTTCCCTCAACGGCCGTCAGTGTCGCTATGAGGATTCTCTGAAAGTTACATATAGACCCTTTTAATATTTGGAGTTGAAAATAATTTGAGAATTAAGAAATAATTCATGTTGTGTTTGTTTGATGATGTGATTATTTCAAGAGACAAACAACAACAACGGTTGTTTATTAGTAGATTATTATAGATTATTATCATTGAACTCCTCTTCCTGACTCTGGTTTGTATGAACACGTGTATTTTATCAATCATTAATATTTACACAGCTCACGTCTTTAAACTGTTTTCGTACATGTGATTCACATGAATATAAATGTGAATTATTAAAAGTAATGTGAATAATAATAATAATAATATCTGTGAATATTCTCAGTCATCCAGGTCATGTTAATTCTAGGCTTAATCCAAAGGCAGCTGGACCTGTTGAAGTTCCTGTCTCATCCGAAAGGCCATCAGTATGCTAATAGATGTTAGCATTATTAGCTAGAAATATAATCCTATGTAGGTCAACGCTATGCTAATAGATGTTAGCATTATTAGCTAGAAATATAATCCTCTGTAGGTCATTGGTATGCTAATAGATGTTAGCATTATTAGCTAAAAATATAATCCTCTGTAGGTCATTGGTATGCACTGTTTGACTCAGAAACTCGTAACTTGAAGCAAATGTCGCGTAAATCTGAAAGAATGTGGCGATCCACCAAAACAGAAGAGTCTCGTTTACTCTGGCAAAATAGTCTTAATAAATACAGGAAGGCCCTACGGCATGCTCGAGGTGTCTACTACTCCTCCCTCATAGAAGAACATAAAAACAATCCCAGGTACCTTTTCAGCACTGTAGCCAGGCTGACAGAGAGTCACAGCTCCACTGAGCCAAGTATTCCTATAGGCCTCAGCAGTGATGATTTCATGAGCTTCTTTAATGACAAAATCCTAAAGATAAGAGACAAAATTTGTAACCTCCTGCCGTTACCTGGTGCAGATGTATCTTTGGAAACTGCTCAAAAACCTGATGTTTACACTGTTTTTCTCCAGTTGACCTTCCTGAGCTAAATTCTCTGATATCTTCGTCTAAACCATCAACCTGTCTTTTAGACCCGATTCCAACCAAGCTGCTTAAGGAAGTCTTTCCCTCAATTAGCACTTCTTTACTAGATATGATCAATATGTCTTTATCGACGGGCTATGTACCCCAGTCTTTTAAACTAGCTGTAATTAAGCCACTTCTTAAAAAGCCTACCCTAGATTCAGGCACCTTAGCTAACTATAGACCTATATCTAACCTTCCTTTTATCTCAAAGATCCTTGAGAAAGCAGTCGCTAATCAATTATGTGACTTTCTTCATAACAACAGTTTATTTGAGGACTTTCAGTCAGGATTTAGAGTCCACCACAGCACTGAGACAGCACTGAGAGTTTCAAATGATCTACTTCCTGCTTCAGACAGAGGACTTCTCTCTGTACTCGTCCTGTTAGATCTTAGTGCTGCTTTAGACACGATAGACCATCACATCCTGTTACAGAGACTAGAACAGCTAATGTTCATTACAGGATCTGCACTAAGTTGGTTTAAATCTTATCTATCAGATCGATCTCAGTTTGTTAATGTTCATGATGTGTCCTCTATGCACACCAAAGTTAGTCATGGAGTTCCACAAGGTTCTGTGCTCGGACCGATTCTTTTTACCTTATATATGCTTCCTCTGGGTGACATCATGAGGAAACACTCCATTAATGTTCATTGTTATGCAGATGATACTCAATTATACTTATCTATGAAGCCAGACGAAACCAATCAGCTGTCTAAACTAGAAGCATGCCTTAAGGACATAAAGATCTGGATGACTAGAAACTTTCTGCTACTTAATTCAGACAAACTGAAGTTATTGTGCTCGGCCCAAAACACCTTAGAGACTCTTTCTCTAATGATATAGCTGCCCTAGATGGCATCAGCCTGGCATCCAGCACTACTGTTAGGAATCTGGGAGTTCTGTTTGATCAGGATATGTCCTTCATCTCCCACATAAAGCAAATATCAAGGACAGCCTTCTTTCACCTTCACAACAAACATCAGACACAGAAAAACTCGTCCATGCATTCGTTACTTCCAGGTTGGATTATTGTAACTCGTTACTATCAGGCTGCCCTAATAAGTCACTAAAAACTCTGCAGCTGGTACAAAATGCTGCAGCACATGTGCTGACAAGAACTAGGAAGAGAGATCACATCTCTCCTGTATTAGCCTCTCTGCACTGGCTTCCTGTAAAATCTAGAATAGAATTTAAAATCCTTCTTCTTACTTAACTCTGTATCTTCTGGTCCCATTAACGTTACTAACCATATAGTCACTGTCACTTAGTGATGCCTTCACAGTCCCATCACTGTCACTTAGTGATGCCTTCACAGTCCCATCACTGTCACTTAGTGATGCCTTCACTGTCCCATCACTGTTACTTTGTGATGCCTTCACAGTCCCATCACTGTTACTTTGTGATGCCTTCACTGTCCCATCACTGTTACTTTGTGATGCCTTCACTGTCCCATCACTGTTACTTTGTGATGCCTTCACTGTCCCATCACTCTTACTTTGTGATGCCTTCACAGTCCCATCACTGTTACTTAGTGATGCCTTCACTGTCCCATCACAGTTACTTACGTGCCTTCACTGTCCCATCACTGTTACTTTGTGATGCCTTCACTGTCCCATCACTGTTACTTAGTGATGCCTTCAGGGTCTTGTTGCTGCTGTAGTTCTTCCTGTTTGAACAATAGACTGACTTGTTTTTCTCACGTTTAAGTTTTTATCAGAAGAAGAAAAAAAGAAAACAGAATTACGATTTGATTTTATTCAGTTAGAGAAATAAAAACACATTTTTACACTGTAAAAAAGGTGCAGAAACACATTAATCCTCAGGCAGGGCTGGCAGACGATGTCTCCTGTAAAATAACATTATTATTAAATTATTAAATAACATAATTATGATTTCCTTGAGCATCACTTTCATCACTGATGTAATTTTACAAGAAATGCTCATTCAATGAAGTCTTTTACTTTGAACATGTTTGAATTGTTGAAAAGTCATGAACCCTTAAAACCACAAAGATTTTCAGTGCTGATTAGAAATATTAAGGAAAACTACAGAACATGAATGCGACTCTTTCTGAAGGACTCGAAATGTGTTTATGATTCTTTAATTTCAAATACAATAAAGATTTGAATAAAACAGATTGAACCGCCCTGTCCCTCCTCTTGGTGTCGCTCTTCACTCGCTTTCCCGTCTCTCTGCTGGGACGAGGGAATTCCCTGAACTGGGACGACTGGAAATCCCTCCACAACACACACACTCACACACACACACACACACACACACACACACACACACACACACACGCACACACACACACACACACACACACACACACACACACACACACACTGAATGTGAAAGTGTTTTTCTGTTTGCAGCTGAAGGTCGGCCGCTTTGTTTCCTTTCATTTTATTTTCATTTTCTGTTTCCCGTCTGTTTTCCTTCTCGTTGTTTCTCTGAAGCTGCAGGAGAGTCGAACTGCAGAACCACAGAAGAAGAAGACAACAGAACCACAGAAGAAGACAACAGAAGCACAGAAGAAGAAGACAACAGAACCACAGAAGAAGAAGACAACAGAACCACAGAAGAAGACAACAGAACCACAGAAGAAGAAAACTGAACCACAGAAGAAGACAACAGAACCACAGAAGAAGACAACAGAACCACAGAAGAAGAAAACTGAACCACAGAAGAAGACAACAGAACCACAGAAGAAGACAACAGAACCACAGAAGAAGACAACAGAACCACAGAAGAAGAAAACTGAACCACAGAAGAAGACAACAGAACCACAGAAGAAGAAGACAACAGAACCACAGAAGAAGAAAACTGAACCACAGAAGAAGACAACAGAACTACAGAAGAAGAAAACTGAACCACAGAAGAAGACAACAGAACCACAGAAGAAGACAACAGAACCACAGAAGAAGAAAACTGAACCACAGAAGAAGACAACAGAACCACAGAAGAAGAAGACAACAGAACCACAGAAGAAGAAAACTGAACCACAGAAGAAGACAACAGAACTACAGAAGAAGAAAACTGAACCACAGAAGAAGACAACAGAACCACAGAAGAAGAAAACTGAACCACAGAAGAAGAAGACAACAGAACCACAGAAGAAGACAACAGAACCACAGAAGAAGAAAACTGAACCACAGAAGAAGACAACAGAACCACAGAAGAAGAAGACAACAGAACCACAGAAGAAGAAAACTGAACCACAGAAGAAGACAACAGAACCACAGAAGAAGACAACAGAACCACAGAAGAAGAAAACTGAACCACAGAAGAAGACAACAGAACCACAGAAGAAGAAGACAACAGAACCACAGAAGAAGAAAACTGAACCACAGAAGAAGACAACAGAACTACAGAAGAAGAAAACTGAACCACAGAAGAAGACAACAGAACCACAGAAGAAGACAACAGAACCACAGAAGAAGAAAACTGAACCACAGAAGAAGACAACAGAACCACAGAAGAAGAAGACAACAGAACCACAGAAGAAGAAAACTGAACCACAGAAGAAGACAACAGAACTACAGAAGAAGAAAACTGAACCACAGAAGAAGACAACAGAACCACAGAAGAAGACAACAGAACCAACAGAAGAATCAGAATCCGGTTTATTGCCAAGTAGGTTTACACAAACAAGGAATTTGTTTTGGTTGTTTTGGTGCAGAACGATTAACACAGAACAGAATAAAAATAAGTAAATAGAATAAGATGAAGAAAACAGCCAATCACCCTCTCTGCAGAGCGGATGATACGCTGCAGCCTGCCCTTGTCCCTGGCAGTGGCAGCAGCGTACCAGATGGTGATGGAGCAGGTGAGGATGGACTCAACGATGGCGGTGTAGAAGTGCACCATCATTGTCTTTGGCAGGTTGAACTTCTTCAGCTGCCGCAGGAAGTACATCCTCTGCTGTCCCTTTTGATGAGGGAGCCGATGTTCAGCTCCCACCTGAGGTCCTGGCTGATGATGGTCCCCAGGAAGCGGAAAGACTCCACAGTGGAAACACTGGAGTCACTGTTGGTGATGGGGGCGGGTGTGTCTGCTGTCTTTCTAAAGTCCACAACCATCTCCACTGTCCTCAGAGCATTAAGCTCCAGGTTGTTCTCACCACACCAGGTCACCAGATGGTCGATCTCTCACCTGTAGGCAGACTCGTCCCCACCAGAGATGAGTCCAATGAGGGGGGTGTCGTCCGCGAGCTTCAGGAGCTTGACGGACTGATGACTGGAGGTGCAGCTGTTGGTGTACAGGGAGAAGAGCAGAGGGGAAAGAACGCAGCCTTGAGGGGAGCCGGTGCTGATGGTCCTGGAGTCAGAGACGTGTTTCCCCAGCTTCACCTGCTGCCTCCTGTCGGACAGGAAGTCAGTGATCCACCTGTAGGTGGAGTCGGGCACGTTCAGCTGGGAGAGCTTGTCCTGAAGCAGAGCCGGATGATCGCATTGAAGGCAGAGCTGAAATCCACAAACAGGATCCTGTCATAGGTTCCTGCTGGGTCCAGATGCTGGAGGATGAAGTGTAGGGCCATGTTGACTGCGTCATCTACAGACCTGTTGGCTCTGTAGGAGAACTGCAGGGGGTCCAGGAGAGGGTCTGTGATGTCCTGTGATGTGATGTCTGTTAGGTGTGAAGACAACAGAACCACAGAACAAGACAACAGAGAAGAAGACAACAGAACCAGTAAAGATGAAAACAGAAGCACAGAGAGGAGAGAAGCTTCAGGTGTACAAACTCCTGTATCCAACAACAACAACAGCAGTCATCTCCAACAAGTCTACTGACTTTGCTTCCTGTTCACGTTGACAGTGACATTACTTCCTGTTCGCGCTGATAGTGACATCACTTCCTGTTCACGTTGATAGTGACATCACTTCCTGTTCACGTTGATAGTGACATCACTAGTGTAATGTTTTATTCTCACACACTACTGATCTTTAACACACACACATGCACATGCACATGCACACATGCGCACACACACAGACACACTGGCTGTGTTCAAACGCTGTCGTAGTTTAAACTGAATGAATGTTTTTCACCGAGTCAGCTGTCTGTGTGTTTGTGTGTGTGTGTGTGCTTGTGTGTGTGTGCGTGCGCGTGTGTGTGTGACAGCTGGCCCATCTGACTTTGCTGTGACATCTGGGAAACCCGCCGTTGTGCTGGTGCGAACGCTGGTTGATGTCGCTATTTAAATGCAAATGTGTGTGTGTGTGTGTGTGTGTGTGTGTGTGTGTGTGTGTGGAAGGTGCTTACATCGTCTCACACACACACAAAAGGAAACACTTCACACACAATAAAGATGAGGAGGGTTTAACACACACACACACACACACACACACACACACACACACACACACACTCTGCAGCGCTGTGGCTCGTTCACTCGTCTCATCTGCAGAAAAAGATTACGATTATTAATAATTACAACAATAATAATAATGTAGATAATAATAATAATAATGTAAATAATCATAATAATAATGTAAATAATCATAATAATAATAATAAAATAATGATGTTAAATAATCTGTATTCGTTTCCATGTTGCTGAAACATTAATGATAAAGACATCAACACCTTTATTTTGTCATCATTTAATCTGATTTTGTGTTTTTATTCCTCAACATTAAAAACTTTATTTAAAAACATGATTTTTAAGATTCGATAGAACTTCTTTAATTATAGAGGAAATTATAGACAAAGTCAAAGAAACGTGAGAACAAAATAAAACAGATTTCAGAGCTTTTAGTTCTAAAAACCTGAAACATAAATTTATTTTCTTTATGGTGGAATTAATTTAGATGTGCTGGTTTTTGGTTTGAGACAGAAACGTCTCTGGATGAGACAGCACAAGCTTTCACATTCAGATCCTCAGAGAGAAAAGATCCACTTTAAGGCTGCATTAAATCAAAGGAGGAAACTCATCAATTAAAACGTGTAAAAATAAAGTTTGATCCCGTCAGAGGGACCGAGCGTCTGCAGCCGAGCGCGCAGGTCTGATCAGAGAGCAGCCGACACACTGAAATAAAGCCACCAGGCAAACTGATGTCAGGCCAGTGTGATTTCTATCATTAATACGTGTGACGATGTTTATACATTTATAAATATAACATTTCTATACAGGAAACATCTGTCAGGAAATATTAACGCTCTTTGACATCTGTGTTTCACATGATGTGTTTTTACTGAAGCAGAAACACTGATGGATTTATTTACTTCATACAACATGAATTTTCTTTCTGTGTAAATGTATAAGAAATATTTAATATTAATAATGTAAATTAATCTAAGATGAGATAAATTGATGTGATATTTGTTTGATCTCATTTGTGCGTCGCTTTGTTCTTGGAATGAAAACTGTCGTCTTATTTATGAACGTTTGAAACACAGAGACGAAGAAAGAGAAGAAATATAAAAAATAAAATCAATAAAAACACAAAATGTTTCTGATTTTAAACGTTTGTTATGAACGAAGAAAAGAAATCTGATACTTTAAAAAAGAGCTAATGTTTTTCAGCTGAAATGATCAACTGAAATACAAGAAGCATTTTTACAACATCGGGGCAGGAGGAGGAGGAGAGGAGAGGGGGAGGAGGAGGAGAGGAGAGGAGAGGGGGAGGAGGAGGAGGAGGAGGAGGAGAGGAGAGGAGAGGGGGAGGAGGAGGAGGAGAGTGTTGTGTCGGTGACCCCCCCTCCTCTCTGCAGGTCGAGGATTTGTCCCAAAAGAACGAAGCCTCATTTGGAAACCAGATTGCCATCTCCTCCTCCCGCTTCTCCCGCTCCTCTCCCTCCTCCCGCTCCCCCCCCCCCCCCCCCCCCCCCAGACAGCTCAGTTATTCGTCCTTTAAATGATCAGCTTTTTATTAGAGACAGAAACCAGCAGGAGAAAACCTGCAGACTTATTAATATGAGTGTATAATTATCAATGATATAATGTAGAATTATAAATAACCTTAATAATATTATAATGATGTCATCTATATTATAAATAATAACCTTTATATTTAAGCACTTGTCTGTTACTGTCATTGCTTCACGTCCATCCTGAGGAGACGTCGTGACTTTAGTTTGTTTTTAAGAATTAATATGAGGAGAATAAAAAACTCACCAGATCTTCTTCCAGAAGGAGACGCACCTCCTCCTCCTCTTCCTCCTCCTCCTCCTCCTCCTGTTTTCTCTTCTCCTTCATCATGTTTTACTTTCCTCTTCTCTTTACCGTATTTTTCTTCTCTTCATCTTTTTCTTCTGGGTTGAATTTTTTTGCAGGAAGACGGTGTGTTCTCCTTCTCTCCCCTACTTCCCCCTCCTCCTTCTCCTCCTCCTCCTCCTCCTCCTTGTTGATCCTTTTCTCTTTGTTTGAATTTTGTTGCTGGAAAGACATTATAGTTTCTCCTTTTCCTCTCTGAGTCGTCTCTGAAACATAAATCTTCTTCTTTCTCCTCCTCTCTTTAAACTGACTTCCTCTCCTCTCTTCTCCTCCTCTCCTCTCTCTTTTCCTTCCTCTCCTCGTTGTTTTTCATCTCCTCGGTCCAGACTCGGTCCACCCCTCCGAGCCTCGGAGGCCTTTCGCCCCCAGAAGACAGGAGCGCTGTTACTCTAAAAAGCCTGTCTCACTTCCTGTCTGTTGGTCAGAATCATTGGTGTGTGTCTGCAGGCTGATCGTGTTGTTTCAGTAATGAAGAAAGAAACAGATTGTACAGAACTGTAAAACATTAAACAGCCTGTTGGGCAGCAGTCGGACACATAAAGACCACCGGCTATTACAATCAGCTTCTACATGTGCAAATAGATCCAGACAGGAAGTGATGTAAAGTTTGTGAGCAGTTGTCAGTGTGAAAATGACCACCGTAAGCACGGGGTTCCTCAGGGCTCAGTACTCGGGCCGTTGATTTTTTTCATCTTTTATCTTTGACTTTGTATACATTTCTACGCCGATGATACACGACTGTTTCCTCACGACAAACCTGAAAATTCACTCTCAACATCAACAAAACAGAATTCATGACGTCCAGATGTGAGGGCTGTTGATCGGAGAGGAAACAGAAGCAGCCTGTAAAACTGTTTCCTGTTGCGTCAGGTGTTAAAGAGGAAGCAGGCGGAGAACGTGAGCATGTGTGACTTCTTCTTCTGTGGCGACCGAGGAATTCACTCCACCAGCTGTTTATCTTCATCAACCAGTGATTCACACAACAGGATGGAAACACACCGGAGCTTTTCAAATGTGGACTCTTCTGCAGTCTTTTATTCTGAAGGTGAACCCCTAACCGGCTTCCCACCAGCAGCACATGTACTGTACCTTTAAATACTGAAAGTTTATCAGCTCATGGGAGGTGAGAAAAACCAGCCAGTGAAACCAGTGCAGACTCTGTATTTAACTGGGGGGGGGGGGGGAGTGGGAGAGAGGGGGGCAGAGAGAGGGGGGGGCAGAGAGAGAGAGAGAGAGAGAGAGTGGGGGGGGGGTAGAGAGAGAGAGAGAGGGGGGGGAGCAGAGAGAGAGAGAGTGAGAGAGGGAGGGGAGAGTGGGAGGGGGGGCAGAGAGAGAGAGAGAGTTAATGACTGCACAAGGGCACTCTCTCTCTCTCTCTCTCTGGTTGGTCGGTTCGAGTGCCCGCCTTCTCCTCCTCCTCCCTCTCACTGTCTTCATCTCTCTCTCTCTTTCTTCCTCTCTCTCCTCATACACTCTCACTCTATCACCTCTCCTGTCCTTATATGGTCACGCCCCGCCCCCTGTGATGTCGTCAGCAGCTCAGAGGAAGACCCGTGGGGTTTTTGGGTTTTGGCGTCCAGTCCTGTGGGGCCGCAGGGCTGAGAGTTTCTCCTCCGCTCCTCATCCCTCCATCATCGGCCCACCTCTCCTCCTCTCTCCTCCTCTTCCTCCTCTCTTTGGGGAAAAGAAAAAAGACACTTTGCTCGCACTCGATTCGCCGTCCGGACCCGGCTCTGTTCTTCCCCTCGATTTCTCGTCCTCTAAGGATTTTATTTTTCTTTTCTCTTTTTTTCTCTCCTCCTCCTCCTTCCTTCCTTCACGCCAGGTTCCAACATGATGGCAAAGAATTTTTTAAAAATCCAAACATCCTAAAAATAAACTCCAAGAGAGGAAATCTTTTCCGTCATCCTTTCAGAGTAAAAGTTGAATTAAATCTTTAAAAGTTCTGCAGTTGAATAAAACTCCTGCTTCCTTTTTCTTCTCCTTCTTCATTCTCTCCTCCGTCCTCTCCTCCGTCCTCTCCTCCGTCCTCTCCTCCGTCCTCTCCTCCGTCCTCTCTTCCGTCCTCGCCAGCCAGTTTCGGAATTCGAGGTGTTTCCATGTTGGTGAAGAATTTGCAGATCGAGCCTGCGTCCGTCCTGTAGCGCTGCCTTTTTTCTGCTGGACTTTCTTCTACTGCTGATTTTTATTCTCGAGTTTTCCTCGTGTGGTTTTGTCGTCGTGCCCTAGCATCGGCAGTCGGAGCGTCGGGGCCCTGGAGATGTTCGGGATCCAGGACAACCTGCCCCGCGGGGCCACGGCCAGCATGAAGGAGGAACCGCTGGCTGTCCGCTCCTGGATGCACTCAGCCGGCGTGGTGGACGCCAACACGGCCGCCCAGAGGTAAACTCATTGCCGCCCCAGAGGGATTCTGGGAGCTGTAGTCCCCACGGACTAACAGCCGCTCAGTCGGCACGTTTAGATCTGGAGGAGCTGCTTTAAATTCATTTCTGATCGGCTCTCTGCAGCTCACAGAAACAACAGCTTCAGCTGTGTGAGGAGGTTTAATAAAAGACGACAAAATTATTGATTTTGTTGTGGAAAAAAGACTTTATGATTTCTCAGATAATTTCTAACATTAGTGATTTACTTACTTTACTTTACTCACAGTAGAAATAAAGAAAAACTGAAATGAAATTTTACAGGATGAGAAAAAGAAAAAGTGTTTCTGAGTTTAAAGACAAATGATTCTCTGATCAGGTCATTATCACGACTTTATCATCAGATAAAGATTATAGATAATAATAACAACGATATAATAATACGATAATAATATGTGTGTATATAATAAGTGTTTGTGGAGGTGAACACAGAACAGAGTGAGGTTAACAGGACAGAAAAGAGCTTATTATTAATGTTTCCTCCGTTTGATTGAGGCAGTCAGAAGCATCGATCCTCATCAGAGTTTTTCTGGGGCTGATGTCTCTGACAGGGAAGAAGAAGAGTCACAGTCTGACCCGAGGCCACCAGTATAAAGATGAATGAAGCTGCTGAACCTCAGCCGCTGACAAAAGCTCCTTTCAGGTTGACTCTCTGCTGAAAGTGTCTTCACTCAGACTAAAGCACATTTACTGATAATAGAGGTGATGATTTAAAGTGTGTGAAGGTCAAAGTGTGACATCAGGAGGGTTAACACAGTGAAATGAACATTGATAAGATGTTTGTGTGCATGTTAACATCACACTGAGCTGCCGATCAAACAGGATCATCTGTCACATCTTTTCATTCTGATAAAGCAGCGTTCTGTGAACACAGACGCTCAGAGCTCCTGCTTAAATTTCATTTATATCAACATTTAAATAAAGTCCAACTTTATTAAATCAAAGTGTTTTATTTAAAGGAAGTCCGTCGGTGCGTCAGAGCTGAAAAATCACATATTTTTTTACGTCTATGAAATATGAACAGTTTATAAAGAACATTTCCTTTAAGGCAGCAGTGGAACAGAAACACGGAAATGGTCCATTTAAATAAAGAAAAAAATTAAATTCTTGTTTCAGAGGTTTAAAATAAAGTCTCAAGTCTGGACACGCCAGGTCTGTGCAGCTGAAGCTTAATATATCATATAAATATTCTAACTTATATTTGTATATTTGTCTTTTTAATATGAACATTTTAACAACTTTAAGGTGAAGCATTAAAATAATAATAATTTACAGAGTTTATGACTAAAGACGTGCTGACAGTAAATCTGCTCCTATCAGGAAGGATAGGTCTTTTTTAACATGTACAAAGGTCATTATTTAGTTTTTTATTCATTATTAAGTTTATCTTTAAGTTCATTATTTAGTGTATTAATCAGTGAAGTTAATTATTGAATTTAAAATGGTCACTGCTTTGAGACAGAACACACGGAGGAGTCGATCCATCGGGTCTCTGTGAGCGTCACTGAATCACAGCTGCAGACGAAACTTGATGTTTATTTAAATATGTGAAACTTTCTTTATAAAAAATACAATAAAACATTTTTATATCAATGATCAAATTCAGATTATTTTAATGAACCATACATTTACGATGAATCAGAATTCTGCAGAAACATTATTTTTAGTTTTTTTAACCTGTAAAATTTTCATTATCACAATTATGATTATAATTTTGATTATAATTATTGTTATAATTATTACCGACATTTAAAACTCAAATCTGCAAAAAAAGTAGAAATCAGATTTTTAAAAAAACCTTAAGTTTGATTTAAAGTGTAAAACGTTTTTATCTCTTTAAGAAACACAGCTTCAATAAAAACAAAATAAAACTCACGACTTTAATAATCTGATGAATCTTCAGGTTCGTGTTTGTTGCAGATTATCTGCAAAGATTCAGAGAGGGAAACGGTTCCTAAAAATGTGTTCACAGTTTCTTTACCACACTGTGCCCGATGTGGTAAAGATTATCGGTCTAAATTATTGGTAAAGAATATAGTCATGGATTAGGTATAGATGTGGTATAGATTATAGTTATGGATTAGGTATAGATGTGGTATAGATCAGTGGTTCCCAACCTGGGGTCCGGACCCCCTTTAGGTGGCCACCAAAGATCGCTGGGGGTGTGCAAGGCTTTGTCTGCACTGAGGTTGTCAAGATTAGATTTGCACATGTTGAATAAAATCATTAAAAAAGCTTTTACCTGATAATCAAAAATCTGTTCAACTATTAAAATATATATATTCTACTCTGTAGGCCACAGCTCTGCAAACTGTCGGCTGATTGGTGTTTTTACCAATACAGATTTGGAAAGAATCACTTTATTGTTTTAATGTGTGTGCGGGCTGGGGGGGCTCGGCCTTTCTTAGATACAAGCAGGGGGGCTCCAAGGAAACAAGGCTGGGAACCACTGCTGTAGGTATAGATGTGGTATTGATTATAGTTATGGATTAGGTATAGATGTGGTATAGATTATAGTTATGGATTAGGTATAGATGTAGTATAGATCAGTGGTTCTCAACTGGTCTAGCCTCAGGACCCATTACCTCCTTAATGATGGATTGCGACCCAAATTTTTAAATTAAAATCTGTGCAGTTTGGAACGGAGGTGGAACGGGACATCACAGTAAGTCAACATCACAAAACACAACAGTATAATAGCAAGCCAAAAAGCCAAAAATCATTCAATTAACAGCCTTTTTCAACAGAAATAAAGAGAAAAAGTGCAACATAAATGCAACTACTGTAGGGCTCATCAAGTTTCAAGAATTTAAATGTAACTGTAGCAGGGATTACCCAATCAGTGGATACATGGAATGTGAATAAACTACTCCTGCAGATGTTCTTCAAAATAAAAGCGCAACAAAGACGTGGCCTCAACTTTTTTTCAAGCAAACATCGGCGACGTAGTGAAAACAGGTCCGTGGCCCACTTTTGGGTCCCGACCAACCAGTTAAGAGCCAGGGGTATAGGTTTCAGTTATGGATTAAGTATAGAAGTGGCATAGATGTGATAAAGATGTGGTATAGATTAAAGTTATGGATTAATTATACATATGATATAGATGAGACATAGATAATAATAATAATAATAATAATAATAATAATAATAGAAATAATAATAATAATAATAACTTTTATTTATATAGCAACTTTAAAAACAGAATGTTTACAAAGTGCTTTGAGACAAAACAAACGCAACTCAGGAAGATTACGGAATACAAAACAGATTTAAGGAACTTTCAACAATGAGGCCAAACAGAGAGTATTCAAAAGAATAAAACTGACAAAACAGGAACAGAGGCATTTCGAGCAATAAGCAATGCAAATTAAGAGAAAAATGAATAAAATGAATAAAGAGAAAGAAAAAGAAAAACAGTGAAAGACCATGAAACGTTATAAAAAAACGTTGTGGTGTAGATGTGGTGTAGATGTGGTGTAGATGCGGTGTAGTTGTGGTGTAGATGTGGTAAAGATGTGGTGTAGATGTGGTGTAGATGTGGTAAAGATGTGGTGTAGATGCGGTGTAGTTGCGGTATAGATGTGGTGTAGATGCGGTGTAGATGCGGTGTAGATGTGGTAAAGATGTGGTGTAGATGCGGTGTAGTTGCGGTATAGATGTGGTGTAGATGCGGTGTAGATGCGGTGTAGATGTGGTAAAGATGCGGTGTAGATGTGGTAAAGATGTGGTGTAGATGCGGTGTAGATGTGGTAAAGATGTGGTGTAGATGCGGTGTAGATGTGGTGTAGATGTGGTAAAGATGTGGTGTAGATGTGGTGTAGATGCGGTGTAGTTGTGGTGTAGATGTGGTAAAGATGTGGTGTAGATGCAGTGTAGTTGTGGTGTAGATGCGGTGTAGATGCGGTGTAGATGTGGTAAAGATGTGGTGTAGATGTGGTGTAGATGCGGTGTAGTTGTGGTGTAGATGTGGTAAAGATGTGGTGTAGATGCGGTGTAGATGCGGTGTAGATGCGGTGTAGATGCGGTAAAGATGTGGTGTAGATGCGGTGTAGATGCGGTGTAGATGTGGTGTAGATGTGGTGTAGATGTGGTGTAGATGTGGTAAAGATGTGGTGTAGATGCGGTGTAGATGTGGTGTAGATGCGGTGTAGATGCGGTGTAGTTGTGGTGTAGATGTGGTAAAGATGTGGTGTAGATGCGGTGTAGATGTGGTGTAGATGCGGTGTAGATGTGGTGTAGATGTGGTGTAGATGTGGTGTAGATGTGGTAAAGATGTGGTGTAGATGCGGTGTAGTTGTGGTGTAGATGTGGTAAAGATGTGGTGTAGATGCGGTGTAGATGCGGTGTAGATGTGGTGTAGATGCGGTGTAGATGCGGTGTAGTTGTGGTGTAGATGTGGTAAAGATGTGGTGTAGATGCGGTGTAGATGCGGTGTAGATGTGGTGTAGATGCGGTGTAGATGTGGTGTAGATGCGGTGTAGATGCGGTGTAGATGTGGTGTAGATGCGGTGTAGATGTGGTGTAGATGTGGTGTAGATGCGGTGTAGATGTGGTGTAGATGTGGTGTAGATGCGGTGTAGATGCGGTGTAGTTGTGGTGTAGATGCGGTGTAGATGTGGTGTAGATGCGGTGTAGATGTGGTGTAGATGCGGTGTAGATGCGGTGTAGATGTGGTGTAGATGCGGTGTAGATGTGGTGTAGATGTGGTGTAGATGTGGTGTAGATGTGGTGTAGATGTGGTATGGATTATCGGTGTGGATTTGAAGAAGCAGATTTTAAATGGTCTTTCGGGTTGAAGTCATGCAAATAGAAAAATTTCCTCCTTTATTATCATCAATTAACATGTTTAACATTAGACTGAAAAAAAAAATGTGTCTTACTTTATTTTTATAATTTAATACATTTAATGTCCTGAACGTGTGTTTCTGTGTCGTCCTCGAGCATGTCTCTCTCTCTGATTGTCTTTTTAGTGCAAATACACAAATATTACACACGTTACATTTCTGGTTTTATAATGAGGCCGATGTTTGCAGTCGGGGTCAAAGCTGCAGTTTGACTTCTTCACATTAATATTTATGGAGCTCCACAGGAACACATGAACAGTGAATTTAAAGTTAATATTCCCTGAAGTTTTCTCATGTTGTTGTTAACATGATTCATTCATGTGGAGGTTAAAGCCTGCAGCTTGGTGTCACGTCTCACTGAACATTCACATTAATGAATATTTATCTGATAAATCTTCACTGAATTTTACCTTCATTAACATGACAAGGTGTTTGTCTGAATCTGAACTCTGATTTATTCTACATGAAGATTTCTTTCATCCTTCAGGTTTTATTTAGTCTCTTTTGTATAATTTAAGCACGTTAGATGTGTCTCACCAGGGACGGGCGGGTGGGTGGGGTCACATGATACCCCCACCTGAAAACATATGAGCCACCATAAAACTCAAATTTATGTTTCTCTTTGAGATTAGTTTTAGTCTCAATACAGTAAAAACATCAGGTGTGTCTTTGTGTTGACTTTACCTGCAAATGTTTGTTTCAATTAAACATTTCAATCTGAATGTGTTCTGTAAGTTATACTCAGTGAAGTCTGCAAACTGTTATTGATGATTAAATACTTTCATCTCAGTTTGAGCTCAAAAGTGCTGAAAATGAAGTTATTTATTTCTGTCTGTCTGCCTGTCCGTCTCTCAGTGGGGTGGGATTAGCCCGAGCTCACTTTGAGAAGCAGCCTCCGTCCAATCTGAGGAAGTCGAACTTCTTCCACTTCGTGTTGGCGCTGTACGACCGGCAGGGTCAGCCGGTGGAGATCGAACGCACCACCTACGTCGACTTTGTGGAGAAGGAGAAGGTGAGAAACTGGAAGGAACCTGGGACACAAAACAAGCACACCTCATGGTCCGGTCCAAAACAAAAGTTCAGAAAACAAACACATAACATACACAAAGACGCTGAGAATAGAAATCAAACACACCCATCTCACCCCGCACATGTTTGAACTTGTGTCTTCAGTTGCTGAAGAAGAGGGAAACAGGGAGGAGCTCACAGGAGGTGGAAACCAAATGCACCCCCACATGCTAAAGTTCAAAGCGTCATGACATTTTAAATCTAATCACCCCCCAGCAGGAGCTGACTTCAGAATCAAACCCCTCCAGATTTCACACAGGTCACACTTTTAGAAAAGTCGATCTCAAAGAGTACATCAGGTGTAGAAACCAAACGCACCTTTCAGGGTGGGCTAGTCTGACTGGTCTTGTGTGTTTTTAGGAGCCGAGCGGAGAGAAAACCAACAACGGGATTCACTACAAGCTGCAGCTGCTGTACAGCAACGGTGACGACACGCCTGACGATGTCAACAATCAACATGACAGGAAACTTTAACATAATGAAACGATCAAGTGTTTGTTTGTGTTTCAGGAGTGAGAACGGAGCAGGACCTGTACGTCCGGCTGATCGACTCCATGACCAAACAGGTACCATCACTGATCTCATCACTGATCACTGGTTGTTGCTTATTGATTATGAGATGAAATGATGTTTGGCTATCAGAAACTTGATCGATCAGTAGTCTGATCAAATTGATCAACATTAATAACAGGATAATTTATTACATGATCATGATCTATAGTTCTATTTGTATATGTGCGTCCCATTGCTAAAAGCAGACAGAGATATTTCAAAATAAGAGCGTGTTGTTCCTGCTGCAGTCTGAGCTGTCAGCATTTCAGGCAGGTGATTTTCTGACAGTTTGTGGGTTGTCTCCTCCAACAGACCATCCGTCCTCCTCCTCCTCCTCCTCCTCCTCTTCCTTCTCCTCCTCCTCCTCCTCCTCCTCCTCTGTTTCCACCTTCATGCTGATATATTTCCTGGATGTGTGTCTATATTCTCTAATATCCGTGTACTGGACTCAGTGATCAGCCTGAGCAGCAGCAGCAGCTCTGTGGACCACGGTCCGACTCTTCACACAGTGTTGACTTTATGATCAGAGAGTAAAAATCGAACGACCCTACAAAGCTCTGTTTCCACTTGTTGAAAACGTTGTTCTGACTTCAACAGTTCTTTAAACTGTAATTAGTGAAAGTGTCATAAAGAAAGTTAAACAGTCCAGCTCTCAGTATTACAGGTCAATGTTTAACCAGGTTACACTGAGCGTTGTGTCTGTGGCACGCCCTTCACTTGTTTCTTATATTGATCTTGTTTATCACGTCGCAGTGTGAGCCGCAGTCAGACAGACAGTGACGAACATCAGAGTGAATCTGCTGCTTTGAATGAAACAAAGCTCATGAACCTGAGAGAACCTGAGAGGCTGAAGCCCCACCATCTGTTAGACCCACAGCAGCTCCTCATCAGCTCCTCATCAGCTCCTCATCATCTCCTCATCATCTCCTCATCAGCTCCTCACCATCTCTTCATCATCTCCTCAACAGCTTCTTCGTCTCATTGTTGTCTCGTTGGTGTCTCGTCATCTCTTGTTTGTCTCATCACCGTCTCTTCTTCGTCTCTTTGTTGTCTCCTATCCATCTCTTGTTTGTCTCCTCGTTGTTCGTAACTTTGTCTCCTCTGCGTCTCCTCTGCGTCTCCTCTGCGTCTCCTCCTCGTCCTCGTCCTCGAGTCATGTTGGTTCAGATGAAGAGAGAGATTCATTTTGTGTTTGGTCCAAGAGAAAGTGAAGTCTCCTGCTCTGCCTCCTGCTTTTTAGAGTAGGAACTCTTGATATGTTCAAGATTTGTCTAGCACACCCTTCAGGACAAGCTGTGCAGACTGTCTGTAATGCACACAGTGGCCTGTAGGGGGGGCGCTCACAGAGCTGCAGGTTTAAACTCTCAGTCCAGTTAGCTCTCTGTCTGTAGTTCACACTAATAGAAAGCAGCAGCAGCAGGTGGAGCGTTTAAATCTAACGAGTCATTCAGTTAGTGAGCAGTTAACGAGCGTGCCCGTCAGGCGTCACGTGATCGTCAGGCGTCACGTGATCGTCAGGCGTCATGTGATCGTCAGGCATCACGTGATCGTCAGGCGTCATGTGATCGTCTCTGTGAGAAAGATTTCATTATTTGGTTCCAGATGTTTCACATGAACGTCTGCAGGCTGTTCAGAGATCAAATGTTTGCCCTCATTCTGCTTATCACACTCAGCTAACCGCTAACAATGCTGACAATGCTAACAATGCTTACAATGCTAATAATGCTAATAATGCTTATTATGCTTATTATGCTAATAATGTTTATAATGCTAATAAACGTTCAGAATTAATGTAATGAATCAGGCTGTGATTGAGAAATCTGCTACAGAACGCTTCTTATGAGGGTCCACAGCTGGATCCAACATGTCCCCACACAACCTGCTACATCATACCTGTGTGTGTGTGTGTGTGTGTGTGTGTGTGTGTTTCAGGCAATCATCTATGAAGGTCAGGACAAGAATCCAGAGATGTGCCGAGTCCTGCTCACACACGAGATCATGTGCAGGTAAGAACATCTGCCTGTAAAGCTGCAGGTTCTGGTCCTGGACTGTACCTGGCCTCCACAGATCAAACATGTAGGACCAGGTCAGAATCCCACCTGAACTTCTCACTCAGCAACTCATTATTTAAGAATAGGACATACAGACCTGGTCAGGAAACACCTGGGGACAAAATGTATAAAACCAGGTGACTCAGGTCTATTTAGACCAGGTGTGACTGTACTTATATCACACAAAAACCTGGTCCAAACACACCTGATGACCTCAAAAGACTGTCAGACCTTGTCCACAGAGTCTGGAGAACAGCTCACCTGGTCCAGGTCCTCATCACAGTGTGACTGTCCTTAGACAAGGTCGACCCTACCTGACCCTACCTTATTTTCCAAATAAACTCTGTACATTGTCACACCTGGTCTGAACGTACCAAGGACGAGTACCAGGTGTATCCGTCCCTGCTTCGATAATCAAAAGTCCAGTCACACCTGGTCTTAAAAGACTCAAAGACCACATGGTGTCTTAATAGACCTGAGGACAATCACACCTGATGGTGACTATAGAAAAGTTACACCTGGTCTTTACAGACTCGAGGACTTTCACATCTCATGCTGATAGACTTGAAGACAGTCAGGTGTCACCCTACTCAACTGCTTACCTTTAGACCATACTGCATGTGCTGTAGAACCCGTACTATGTGCTGCATTACCTTCACTATGTAGCACCTGTGCTATGTAATGTGGTACCTGTGCTATGTACTGTAGCACCTGTGCTATGTAATGTGGTACCTGTGCTATGTGATGTGGTACCTGTGCTATGTAATGTAGCACCTGTGCTATGTAATGTGGTACCTGTGCTATGTACTGTAGCACCTGTGCTATGTACTGTGGCACCTGTGCTATGTAATGTAGCACCTGTGCTATGTACTGTGGCACCTGTGCTATGTAATGTAGCACCTGTGCTATGTACTGTGGCACCTGTGCTATGTAATGTAGCACCTGTGCTATGTACTGTGGCACCTGTGCTATGTAATGTGGTACCTGTGCTATGTAATGTAGCACCTGTGCTATGTACTGTGGCACCTGTGCTATGTAATGTGGTACCTGTGCTATGTAATGTAGCACCTGTGCTATGTACTGTAGCACTTGTGCTATGTAATGTGGTACCTGTGCTATGTACTGTAGCACCTGTGCTATGTAATGTGGTACCTGTGCTATGTACTGTAGCACTTGTGCTATGTAATGTGGTACCTGTGCTATGTACTGTAGCACTTGTGCTATGTAATGTGGTACCTGTGCTATGTACTGTAGCACCTGTGCTATGTAATGTGGTACCTGTGCTATGTACTGTAGCCTGTGCTATGTAATGTGGTACCTGTGCTATGTACTGTAGCACCTGTGCTATGTACTGTAGCACCTGTGCTATGTAATGTGGTACCTGTGCTATGTAATGTAGCACCTGTGCTATGTAATGTAGCACCTGTGCTATGTAATGTGGTACCTGTGCTATGTAATGTGGTGCTATGTAATGTGGTACCTGTGCTATGTACTGTAGTACCTGTGCTACGTACTGTAGCACCTGTACTATGTAATGTGGTACCTGTGCTATGTACTGTAGCACCTGTGCTATGTAATGTGGTACCTGTGCTATGTACTGTAGCCTGTGCTATGTAATGTGGTACCTGTGCTATGTACTGTAGCACCTGTGCTATGTACTGTAGCACCTGTGCTATGTAATGTAGCACCTGTGCTATGTAATGTAGCACCTGTGCTATGTAATGTAGCACCTGTGCTATGTAATGTGGTACCTGTGCTATGTACTGTAGTACCTGTGCTACGTACTGTAGCACCTGTACTATGTAATGTGGTACCTGTGCTATGTACTGTAGCACCTGTGCTATGTAATGTGGTACCTGTGCTATGTAATGTGGCACCTGTATGATGTTTCACCTGCAGTGTTTTCAGTGTTTTTATTTTTCTGAGCAGAGAAATCAAAACTAAACATTTGACAGGTGTGTTTTTATTATTCTGTCTTTGTCTCTGTGTCAGTCGCTGCTGTGATAAGAAGAGCTGCGGAAACAGAAACGAGACGCCGTCAGACCCTGTCATCATCGACAGGTAACACACACACACACACACACACACACACACACACACAGATTATCATGCAGTGTGTGTTCTCTCCTGAATGTATTTCATGCTCTCTCAGACACATTATTTTAATAGCAACACATTTCTCCTGCACAGCCTGTATGTGCACGCGCGTGTGTGTGTTGTGTATAGATGTGTGTGTTTATAATTGAACATGTCATTGTGTGTGATACTGTCATCACTACATGACAGAGACAGAGTGAGTCTGCAGCAGCAGGATGATCTGTAAACAATAATCATCACACACAAACACACACACACACACACACACACACATACACACACATACATTAATGTATTTGAATAACATCACATCATGATATTTAAACATCAAACGGCATCCTGGGAAATGTTGTTCGTTAAAGGTAACTTCAGTGTTTATATTATGTATTTGAAGAGTTGTTTTTCTTACATGATGAACAAATCAGGTGGACTTATTGTCAGAAACACCTTTTTCCCAGGTGTTCTGACAGCACATGGTGCAGGTGTGTCCAAACACATGGAGATCACATCAGGCTGGTTTAAGTCATCAGTTAGGTTGTGATGTCACTGAGAGGTTGTCTGACTGAGCAGAGTGGCTCTTTGTACAGCTCAGACGGGTTCTGGTTACACTCTTCTCTTTCCCCCTCCTCCTGCCCCTCTCCTCCTCCTCCTCTTGTCTCTTATTTTCCTCCCCCTCCTCCCTGCTGCGTCCCCCCTCCCTCGCTCCTTCCCTCTGTCCCATGAGGAATCATACGCTCTCCTCCCCTCTTTTCACCTCACCCTCCTTCTCCTCCCCTCCTGTCTTCCTCCCCCTGAGTATTAATCTCATTCCTACCTCCCCCTCTTCTCTGAGGCTGTGGGGGAGGAGGGAGGAGTTAAAGCAAGGAGGATGGATGGAGGTATAGATGGATGGATGGATGAATGGATGATGGATGGATGAGGTATAGATGGATGGATGGATGAATGGATGATGGATGGATGAGGTATAGATGGATGGATGGATGAATGGATGGATGGAGGTATAGATGGATGGATGGATGGATGGATGGATGGATGGATGGATGATGGATGGATGAGGTATAGATGGATGGATGGATGAGGTATAGATGGATGGATGGATGGATGGATGGATGGATGGATGGATGGATGGATGAGGTATAGATGGATGGATGGATGGATGGATGGATGAGGTATAGATGGATGGATGGATGGATGGATGGATGGATGAGGTATAGATGGATGGATGGATGGATGGATGGATGATGTATAAATGGATGGATGGATGGATGATGGATGGATGGATGATGGATGGATGATGGATGATGGATGATGGATGGATGGATGGATGGATGGATGGATGGATGGATGGATGATGGATGGATGGATGGATGGATGGATGGATAGATGGATGGATGGATGATGGATGGATGGATGGATGGATGGATGATGGATGGATGAGGTATAGATGGATGGATGGATGGATGGAGGTATAGATGGATGGATGGATGGATGGATGGATGATGGATGGATGAGGTATAGATGGATGGATGGATGAGGTATAGATGGATGGATGGATGGATGGATGGATGGATGGATGAGGTATAGATGGATGGATCGATGGATGGATGGATGGATGAGGTATAGATGGATGGATGGATGGATGGATGGAAGGATGATGTATAAATGGATGGATGGATGGATGATGGATGGATGGATGATGGATGGATGGATGATGGATGGATGATGGATGATGGATGATGGATGGATGGATGGATGGATGGATGATGGATGGATGGATGGATGGATGGATGGATGGATGGATGGTGGATGGATGGATGATGGATGGATGGATGGATGGATGGATGATGGATGGATGGATGGATGGATGATGGATGGATGGATGGATGGATGGATGGATGATGGATGGATGGATGGATGGTGGATGGATGGATGATGGATGGATGGATGGATGGATGGATGGATGGATGATGGATGGATGGATGGATGGATGGATGATGGATGGATGGATGGATGGATGGACTCTCTCCTCCCCGCCTGTTGAAATGCATGATGGGAAGGTCTCTTGTGTTTTCAGCAGCGTCCAGTGAACAGGAAACATGTCAGGGTCAGACCGCTGGTGAGAGCGCACACACTGTAACACACACACACACACACACACACACACTGTAACACACTCACACACACACACACACACACACACACACACACTGTCACACACACACACTCACTCACACTGTCACACACACACACACACACACACTCACTCACACTGTCACACACACACAACAGAAGATCAAAGATCAGGTGTGCGTTCTCACATGTTCGAAACAGACGCGTGAAGAACCTTCAGCGTTCAGGACAAACCCTCGTCGAGTTTATTGAGCAGCTCTGCTCCAGCAGTGAAAGTGAAAGCTGAAGAACACACACCTCTAACGCTGTTAAAGAATACGATCACATGATGGCTCTTAAACGTCACGCTGTTTTCATCTCCTGTCTTCTGTTAGATTGTTTTCACTCTTCTGTTTCTCTGTGTGAACAAACTGGAGCCTTTGATTCATTAAATGAGGTGGACAACCCCCCCGACTGTGAGAACGTGCTAATACGATGATCTTCAGTCTTTGGTCTGTCGTCTGCTCGTAGCTGATGATGATGAAGATGATGAAGATGATGAAGATGGTGGACCTGCTCTCATCTTTTCTCACTCTGAATACCTGATGTGAGAACTTTTGGGGGGGTTCACTCTCCTGTCTGTGAGGGTCTCTGGTGAGTGCAGTGTGGGATTATGGGAGGACGGTGTGCTGTCAATCATTTAGCAGCGTAGGTGTGATTTCCCTTCATGCTGCAGGTGGGTTTTGGATGGAATCTCATTACTGGCCGCGTTTCAGGGTGACTGACAGCAGAATAATGTTCGGGGCCCCCAGAGGCCCCTGGCCGGCTAAATGTTAAATGTATGAATGCATGGGAGTCAATGGAGAGATGAAGTGTAGCTGAATATTTCTGTCTTCCTGGGAAACAGTCACAGAATGAGGAGTGTGACCCTGAACGCACCATCTGCTGTTACTTCACTGCTCACACAAAGCACAACACGATGAACACAACAAACGTAACAAACACGATGAACACAACAAACGTAACAAACACAATGAACGCAACAAACGCAACAAACGTAACAAACACAATGAACACAACAAACGTAACAAACACAATGAACACAACAAACGTAACAAACACGATGAACACAACAAACGTAACAAACACAATGAACGCAACAAATGTAACAAACACAATGAACGCAACAAACGTAACAAACACAATGAACGCAACAAATGTAACAAACACAATGAACGCAACAAACGTAACAAACACAATGAACGCAACAAACGTAACAAACACAATGAAAGCAACAAACGTAACAAACACAATGAACGCAACAAACGTAACAAACACAATGAAAGCAACAAACGTAACAAACACAATGAACGCAACAAACGTAACAAACACAATGAACGCAACAAATGTAACAAACACAATGAACGCAACAAACGTAACAAACACAATGAACGCAACAAACGTAACAAACACAATGAACGCAACAAACGTAACAAACACAATGAACGCAACAAACGTAACAAACACAATGAACACAACAAACGTAACAAACACAATGAACACAACAAACGTAACAAACACAATGAACGCAACAAACGTAACAAACACAATGAAAGCAACAAACGTAACAAACACAATGAACGCAACAAACGTAACAAACACAATGAACACAACAAACGTAACAAACACGATGAACACAACAAACGTAACAAACACAATGAACGCAACAAATGTAACAAACACAATGAACGCAACAAACGTAACAAACACAATGAACGCAACAAACGTAACAAACACAATGAACGCAACAAACGTAACAAACACAATGAACGCAACAAACGTAACAAACACAATGAACACAACAAACGTAACAAACACAATGAACACAACAAACGTAACAAACACAATGAACGCAACAAACGTAACAAACACAATGAACGCAACAAACGTAACAAACACAATGAACACAACAAACGTAACAAACACAACAAACACAATGAACACAACAAACGTAACAAACACAATGAACGCAACAAACGTAACAAACACAATGAACACAACAAACGTAACAAACACAATGAACGCAACAAATGTAACAAACACAATGAACGCAACAAACGTAACAAACACAATGAACGCAACAAACGTAACAAACACAATGAAAGCAACAAACGTAACAAACACAATGAACACAACAAACGTAACAAACACAATGAACACAACAAACGTAACAAACACAATGAACGTAACAAACACAATGAACGCAACAAACGTAACAAACACAATGAACACAACAAACGTAACAAACACAATGAAAGCAACAAACGTAACAAACACAATGAACGCAACAAACGTAACAAACACAATGAACGCAACAAACGTAACAAACACAATGAACGCAACAAACGTAACAAACACAATGAACGCAACAAACGTAACAAACACAATGAACGCAACAAACGTAACAAACACAATGAACGCAACAAACGTAACAAACACAATGAAAGCAACAAACGTAACAAACACAATGAACGCAACAAACGTAACAAACACGATGAACACAACAAACGTAACAAACACGATGAACGCAACAAACGTAACAAACACAATGAACGCAACAAATGTAACAAACACAATGAACGCAACAAACGTAACAAACACAATGAACGCAACAAACGTAACAAACACAATGAACGCAACAAACGTAACAAACACAATGAACGCAACAAACGTAACAAACACAATGAACGCAACAAACGTAACAAACACAATGAACGCAACAAACGTAACAAACACAATGAACACAACAAACGTAACAAACACAACAAACACAATGAACACAACAAACGTAACAAACACAATGAACGCAACAAACGTAACAAACACAATGAACACAACAAACGTAACAAACACAATGAACGCAACAAATGTAACAAACACAATGAACGCAACAAACGTAACAAACACAATGAACGCAACAAACGTAACAAACACAATGAAAGCAACAAACGTAACAAACACAATGAACACAACAAACGTAACAAACACAATGAACACAACAAACGTAACAAACACAATGAACGTAACAAACACAATGAACGCAACAAACGTAACAAACACAATGAACACAACAAACGTAACAAACACAATGAAAGCAACAAACGTAACAAACACAATGAACGCAACAAACGTAACAAACACAATGAACGCAACAAACGTAACAAACACAATGAACACAACAAACGTAACAAACACAATGAACGCAACAAACGTAACAAACGTAACAAACACAATGAACACAACAAACGTAACAAACACAATGAACGCAACAAACGTAACAAACACAATGAACACAACAAACGTAACAAACATAATAAATGCAACGAACACGATGAACAC
>NW_027211670.1:26940000-26942500 GCF_022749685.1 Semicossyphus pulcher | reverse complement strand
TGTCGCACTTTTGCTCGTTACAGGGCGCACAATCTGGGCGCAAAGAGGTCAGCTTCAGTACCTGGATCATTCATAGACGTGTTTTCAGCATAACATGAGTCAAACCAATCAGAGTGTCAGCCGTCATTCCCTTTAAGAGCCCGCTGCGCCTGCAGGCAGGCGTACTGATATTTACATGGCGGATTTCAGTCATTGTTCTTATATAAACCGACTCAGACCGGCATATTCAACGTATATCTTTCATTCTGTCTTTGAACACGCAGAAACAAACACAGGTTACTGTACGATACATGTGGAAGCACGGATTGATGTTAAAGCCACTGAAGCGATCCCACTGCCCAGCAGAGACGACCATGAAGAGAGACGCTGTGGACGTTAACGAGGCACAGCATTAATGATTTAAGTCTCCAGACGGACAGGATCTGATGTTTATTAAAGTTCTGTGTGACCATCAAAGGTCGGCTGTAAATGTTTATTTACTTCTTGTTGCTGCTGGATCACATGGCTGTGTTCTGTCTGTGCGTAATGGAGACTGGACAGTCTTTTAATATCTGTGGGCACGATGGTCAGTGCCATGTTGAATGTGGTTATATATTTACCTCTTAGTTCCGTGTGTGTGAGTGTGTGTGTTCATCATAATGAGCGTGCAGTATCGCTTTGTGTCGCTCTCGGTAGTTTTTGGCCCATGCGCAGCTCGAGCAGGAATCTCCCTGAGGTGAGACAGGTGTGTGTGTGAAGGTAGCGGTGAGCTTGTCCACGTCTTCCTGCACTTCTCAGCAGATCGGTAACAAACCGAAAGCAGCATCATGATTTCAGGAGACGAGGGAAACCAAAGCTTGCAGTCTGTCCCTTAAACAACGTTTTTTCACTGCATCTGCAAACATACTGCTTTTTCCTGATGAGTCAAAGCGCTGCTGTGCGTCCCCGTGTGAGTGACAACGGACTCGTGTTGTGAACTCTCCGATGTATGTCCATAATGCGTTCTGTAAATAGCAGAGACAGTCTTCCTTTTTGTTGGTCTAAGACGCAGTCGCTTTCTGCGTCCTCAAGATAGCAACGCGCCACCTGTTGGCCTGACCACACCTCAGCAGCAGCAGAGGAGTCTCAGAATACCCACACACAAATGCAGTGAAGTTCACTAACCAAAAACGCTTCGTAAATGCAGGTTAACCGGTTTGTATATAAATGTCACAACGTCCAGATATGTTTTTGATAAAAATTACAAATACATTTAAACACATATATTTGTGGATTTTCAGTAAACATATTTAAAACCAGAAATACTCTCATATATTTTTGTGTGCATTGAAAAATATATTTTTGATTTGGGAATCCCTCCGTGTGCATTTATTGTTTTTGAGAGTGATCTGGCTCCATGCTGAAGTCTGTTGAAAGATTATTTATCAATCTTTGAGTGTTATGTTTGTATTCATGCAACAACAAACATGAACAACATGTAGGCTAGAACACATGCTGAGAACATGAATACACCATGACTGGAACATGCAGCAATGACATGTAAGGTCAGAACAAGAACACGTAACAAACACAGAACATGACAAGAGAACACAGCAAGTACTTGATCAGAGCACTCAGAGAAGACGCTTAGAACACACAGATGATCACTCAGAGAACACGCTTAGAACACACAAATGATCACTCAGAGAACACGCTAAGAACACAGATATTCACTCAGAGAACACGCTAAGAACACACAGATGATCACTCAGAGAACACGCTAAGAACGCACAGATGAGCACTCAGAGAACACGCTAAGAACACACAGATGATCACTCAGAGAACACGCTAAGAACACAGATATTCACTCAGAGAACACGCTAAGAACGCACAGATGATCACTCAGTGAATACGCTAAGAACACAGATATTCACTCAGAGAACACGCTAAGAACGCACAGATGATCACTCAGAGAACATGCTAAGAACGCACAGATGAGCACTCAGAGAACACGCTAAGAACACAGATATTCACTCAGAGAACACGCTAAGAACACACAGATGATCACTCAGAGAACACGCTAAGAACGCACAGATGAGCACTCAGAGAACACGCTAAGAACACACAGATGATCACTCAGAGAACACGCTAAGAACACAGATATTCACTCAGAGAACACGCTAAGAACGCACAGATGATCACTCAGTGAATACGCTAAGAACACAGATATTCACTCAGAGAACACGCTAAGAACGCACAGATGATCACTCAGAGAACATGCTAAGAACGCACAGATGAGCACTCAGAGAACACGCTAAGAACACACAGATGATCACTCAGAGAACACGCTAAGAACGCACAGATGATCACTCAGAGAACATGCTAAGAACACACAGATGATCACTCAGAGAACACGCTAAGAACGCACAGATGATCACTCAGAGAACATGCTAAGAACGCACAGATGATCACTCAGAGAGCACGCTAAGAACGCACAGATGATCACTCAGAGAACATGCTAAGAACGCACAGATGAGCACTC
>NW_027211670.1:26932500-26937500 GCF_022749685.1 Semicossyphus pulcher | reverse complement strand
TGTTCCAGGACAGAAAGGACACGTGTCCCTCTCTGCCTGGTTGATCACACACAGGAAAGAGTTCACTGCTAAGATCCCGTGTAGCACTCTCCACTGAAGGTCTGCCACCTTCTTAGTCAGAGGAGCTTTGTACAGACTCCTCCACGCAGGTTTTCCATCACCTCTCAGGTTCAGGTGGCGTCTCCACGGCGTGTCCACACGCTGCTTCAGTTTGTCTTTGTGGAGACACCAGACCATCAGTTTGTAGAGAGGTTTGCCCCTCGCTTCCTCCAGGTTTAACCCCGGGCGCTGCTCTGAGTCCACACACAGACCGATCTCTGGGAAGGGGTCGTCACCGTGAGGAGTCACCAGACCCCGACTGTGATCCTCCAGCAGGAGACGCTCGTGTCCGGTGAGGCGGTGCCTCCAGTGCTCCAGGAGCCGGCCAATGGTCCTCACCGATCTGACCCCCAGAGCAGCCGCCAGAGTAGCCGCATCCTCCAGACCAGGCCCAGCAAGATTTATCACAGATCCCAGGGTGAGCAGGTCAGCTCTGATGAACACCTGAAACACTGCTGAACCCGCCCAGCAGGGGCCATCCAGGCGTCCGCCGTGCACCACCGGCTCCTGCAGCAACCAGTGAAGAGAGGCACTTTGGACCGGTCGCTCCTTCACCAGCATTTTCCACACAGTGAAAACTCCTCGATAAAACAGTGGCAGACCCCGAAAGTTCACGCTTTTAAAATCCATTAAAAAGAGAGGCATGTCCAGTTTAAAACCCCCGCACTGCTGCAGGACCAGGTGAGCCAGCGGCCTCCACACCAAGTCTCTGTGTCCGAACAATAGTCTCTGGACAAACTGCAACCGGAAAGCAGCTGCTCTGCTGGCCAGATGAATAAGTCCTTGTCCTCCTTCCTCTTTAGGGAGAAAGAGGACGGCCTGAGGAAGCCAGTGCAGCTTGTCCCAGAAAAAGTTCACGAGAACAGCTTGGACACGACAGAGTAAGTTAGAGGGGGGGTCAACGCAGGCCAGCCTGTGCCACAGAGAGGAGGACACCAGGTTGTTAATGACCAGCGTCCTCCCTCTGTAGGACAAGCCCGGCAGGAGCCACCTCCACTTTTTCAGTCTACCCTCCGCCTTCTCTACAACGTTCTCCCAGTTTTTCATTAAAAACGACTCGTCACCTAAAAACACCCCCAGGTACTTCAACCCTCCCGTTTTCCAGGTGAGCCCCCCCGGCAGAGTTAAGTGGTCTGACAGTTTATTACCCACCATCAGGGCTTCACTTTTACCCCAGTTGACTTTTGCAGATGACATCTTGTTAAAAAAGTCCACATTCTGTTTTAAAATATCGATATCTGCCTGTTTGTTGGTTAAAACCATGATGTCATCTGCATAAGCCGTGACTTTAAAAGTGGAGGGACAGCCTGGGAAGGACACACCTGAGAGCTCTCTCCTGAGCTTGTGAAGCAGAGGCTCAATGGAGAGAGAATACAGCATGCCCGACAGCGAGCAGCCCTGCCTGACCCCCCTCTGGACATTAAAAGGTGCAGCCAGACCGCCATTGATTTTCAGTATACTCGCAATGTCACGGTACAGGACCTGTATCCTGGCTATGAACCCTGGGCTGAACCCAAACGCACTGAGCGTGTGCCACAGGTACTGGTGTTCAACCCGGTCGAAAGCCTTTTCCTGGTCTATAGAAATCAGACCAGTATCCTCAGCCAACGAGCCAGAGACCTCCACAACATGCCGAATCAGAGTGACGTTGTCACTGATGAGCCTGCCGGGCACACAGTAGGTCTGGTCGATGTGGACCACCTCACTCATCACGTCTCTCAGCCTGGACGCCAAAGCCTTGGACAGTATCTTATAGTCCCCACAGAGCAGGGACACAGGCCTCCAGTTCTTCAGCTCCTGTAAGTCTCCCTTTTTAGGCAGCAGGGTTATGATCGCCCTCCTGCAGCTCAGCGGGAGCAGCCCAGTCCTTAGACTTGCCTGAATGACCTCTAACAGGTCTTCACCAATCACGGCCCAGAAGGATTTATAAAAGTCAACCGGGAGACCATCTATCCCCGGCGCTTTCCCATTCTGCAGGCTCATGGCAGCAGCGTACAGCTCATTCAGGGACAGTTCAGATTCTAGCAGTGTGTTGGACTCCTCCGTCACCTGAGGTAGACCATCATAAAAACGACCAGCCAGCTCTGCGTCCTCCACAAACTCCTTCTGAAAGAGCTCCTTGTAGAAGGAGGTGGCGTAGCTCCTGATCGCAGAGCTGTCTGTCACTGTGGATCCACTCTCAGAGCGCAGAGAGTGGATGATCTTCCTCTGACCGTTTCTTTTCTCCAGGCTGAAGAAGAACTGTGAGGGGGCGTCCATCTGAGAGGAGCTCATGAACCTGGACCGAACCAGAGCCCCCTGTGCTGTGATGCCCAGCAGGTTGGCTAGAGCAGCCTTTTTAGCTTTCAGGGCCTCAACGTGCCCCTGATCTCCTGTAGAATCTACCAGACTCTGGAGCTCTACCACCTCAGTCTCCAGGTCACTCAGACAGCGGGCCATGTGCTTGGTGACGTTGCGAGTATACTGTTGACAAAACTGTCTGACCTGGACTTTTCCAAAGTCCCACCAGCGCTGCACTGAGGGAAAAGCAGCCTTGCTGTTTCTGTGCGTCTTCCATAAATAAGTAAAAGCCTCTCTATAACAACGATCCTTTAAAAGCCCAGTGTTAAAATGCCAGTATGCACTGGTCACCTTCACATTCTGGATAAAAAAGGAGCAGTGAACGAGACAGTGATCAGTAAAACCCACAGGAGAGATAAGACAGGACTTAAAGATGCTAAAATGATGTTTAAAACAGTAAAAGCGATCGAGTCTGGCCAGAGACAGCAGATTATCTCTGCAGTGGCTCCAGCTGTACTGCCTGCTGTCTCTGTTCACACCTCTCCACACATCTTTTAACTCATACGCCTCCACCAGACGCCTGAGCCTGGCCGCTGAGGCTGGGTGAGGCTCCAGGTGATTCCTATCTAAAACTGCATTTTCAGTGCAATTAAAATCCCCCCCCAGGAATAAAAACTCGTCAGCACAACTGTTAAGAACATCACCTAAAACATCTAAAAAACCCATCCTCTCAGAAGCTAAAACCGGAGCATAAACATTCACTAAAACCAGCTTCACATTTTCATATTGCACTTTAACCTTTAGGATATGGCCACACATGATCTCCTCCACGTCCACAGCAGAGAGGGTGAACCTCTGCGAGAACAGCACAGCGACCCCCCCGCTGTTAGACAACTTATGGCTGAGGATCACCTGCCCAGGCCACTCCTTCTTCCAGTCAGCCTCATTGTCACTGTCACTGTGAGTCTCCTGCACAAAGACTATGTCTAAGTGTTTAAAATCAATCAGTTTAAAAAGAGAGGCTCTCTTCACGTCACTTCTTGCTCCATTTATGTTTAAAGACCCAATTTTGATGTCAGCCATGGAGAGGAAGAGACTTAATAAACACACACACAGAGCCAGCACGAGGAGACAGATTCTGGGTTTAGTCATCATCTTCAGTCAGCTGGGCTTTGACTTTGGTCACCATTTTCTTGAGTCTGTACACCTCCTGCTCACTGAAAGCATCTTCTTCCTTTCTCAGACGCACAACAGATTTAACAAACCCTCTGAGATCAGGGAAAAACTGATCTATTTTCACCCTCTGACCTTTAGTTTCCAGGAGAAACTTTTTAATTTTCTCCAGAGAGTAGCACACAATGGACTCCTCCTGTGAAGGAGTCCACTCACACTCCTCATCAGAAAGATCCTCCTGCACCTTTTTAGCCTTAGAGCTGCTCTGCTCCTTATCAAGGTTCTTTCTCTTATTACTTCTGTTCAACAGTTCATCCTCACACATGCGTTCATCTATCTGAGCATCACTCACAGCGCTGCAGCTCTCGACATTTTCTTTACACTTTTCCTTTTCTGTCTGTTTGGTTTTACCTGCTTCCTCACTGCTCTGCACGATTTCTACATTTTTCACTGTCTTACCTTGATCCTGAGTCACATTCAGCTCTCCGTCCTCCATGTCCTCCTCTCCGTTCCGCACCTCCTCCGTAGTCCTAGACGAGCCGAGAAATCCCGACCCGACCGCGGTCCGAGCCGCACCGGACTCGTCCGGCTCAGCCGATGGCCCGGCCGACGGCTCAGCCGAAACGCCGTCCCTCGGCGGACCGGCGCCGCCCGGCGCACCCGCGCCGCCGGAGGTCGACGCCGAACCGCCGGCGGACGGCGCACCCGCGCCGACGGAGGTCGACGCCGAACCGCCGGAGGACGGCGCCCCCGCGCCGCCGGAGGACGCCGCCGAACCGCCTCCCATTTGCCGCGCACCAGCTCCAGGACAAGCTCGAACCAGGTGTCCCTCCGCCCCGCAGCCAAAACACTTCATTGTTTCAGAAGTGGCGAACACGTTGTAGGCGAATCCATCCACTCTGAAACTGAACGTTAGGTTCAGGTCTTTGCTGCTATCTTTTAATAACATAAACACCTGTCTACGGTGACAGACGACGTGCTTCAGCTGGGATGATTTGCAGCCCAGTAGAACCATCTTAATGGGAGACACGAGCTGCCCGTAGCGTGATAGCTCTTTAGCTAAGTCATCATTTCTGATGAACGGGGGGGCGTTAGA
This sequence comes from Semicossyphus pulcher, assembly GCF_022749685.1. Classification (NCBI taxonomy): domain Eukaryota; kingdom Metazoa; phylum Chordata; class Actinopteri; order Labriformes; family Labridae; genus Semicossyphus; species Semicossyphus pulcher. Next base: position 26,932,852 of record NW_027211670.1, on the reverse strand, counting down.
AATCATGACTTTTTTCGCCGGGTTTGATAACGGGAGGACGGGGGTGAATGTGCCGCGGATCACGACTCCTTCCTCCACTACCTGCTCTGCTTTATTCACCTGGTCTAAAAAAATTACTATGGCGCCGTTCATCCGGGAGGCCGACTTGACACTGTCGAAACCAACAGCCTCCCCGACAGCATAGCTGGCCTCCTCCACCGAGAAGCCCCCACCCGACAGCAGCTTCACACCGTGTCGGCGTGTGAGCTTCTCCAGCTCGGCATGGCTGCCGACAACCGGCATACTGCCTAGCTGCCGACACCCCTACCTGCAAACTCACCTGTCTTACCTACTCTCACCTGTTCTTCCACTA
>NW_027211670.1:26925000-26927500 GCF_022749685.1 Semicossyphus pulcher | reverse complement strand
GACTGGCTTTCTTGCTACGTGTTGTAAGCTTGTTGTCACCTCTGTAGGAAGTAAAACCTATTGTTGTCATAGCAACAAAACCCACGTGCAGCGTTTTTTCGCTCACAGCAAAAGTGCCAGGGCCTTAGCTGACATCGCCGCAAAGCATGTGAAATATATATCATTGTGATTTTGTGGTTTTAGCTGGCTAATGTTCGCTGATGCTCGTGATGATTTGCTGGTTCGCCGGCGTAATTTGCTGTTTGGAGTCATGCAGTGTATTTATGTTAGAGCAAGTTGGCTAACCTTAGCATGCTCGCTAACGTCATGACAACCAAAATACTATCTGACTGTGTATGTCAGTGTTCTCAGTCTAGCTTGACAAATAACTTCTCCACCTAACATGATGCTAACTGAGGTATGATGACAAACAGTGTTGATTTTGGACAACATGATGCCGCTCAATGAACTCGACTCATCAGTGAAAAGTAACCTGAGCCGGTGAGTTCAGAGACTGAGCATGCTCAGTGTCGTGTGTCTTTGGCAAAAACCCCGGATGCTCGTTCATGCGTGCGAGTGTCCGCGTGAGCGTACAAGGAGGTCGACTGCAGTTCCCTCAACGGCCGACCGTGTCGCTAGGAATGAGGACTTTCTGAAAGTTACATATAGACCCTGTAAATAACTTAAGTCTGTAATGAATCACAGTTAGTACTTTCAAACAGGTCAAACCTCATCCTAACACATCTACAATAACATACAACATATATAATTATATATCACTATAATATGATAGTGATAATATGAATGAAGAATGAAAGTCTGAATAATTAATGCAGAAAGAATTTAAATGTAATCACTTGAATAAAGATTCAAACAGAATCAAAACAAATATTTGTAAAGCCTTACATCATAACCAAAGTTATGTTATAATAGTATAGTTATATAATTATCATGTGTTATATTATATACTTTATATATGAAGTATAGACAGACAGACAGGTAGATATAAAAGATGACAGAGAGAAAGAAGTAGAGACAGGTTCTGGAGAGACAAAGAGGAGACGAGTTACTGTGCTGCTCTCTCACAGCATCCATGTGTCTGCTGTCTCACACACACACACACACACACACACACACACACACACACACACACACACACACACACACACACACACACACACTCACACACACACACGCCCAGTAATACACTCTCTCTCTCCACGCTGCGCTGGGCGAGCTGACAGGATGTTTCGTCCAGTTAAATAGAGGTGGGGGGTGGGGGGGGGGGGTCAGATGACTGAGACAGGTGAAGTCAGGTGAAGCCTCCGGACTCGTCTGAGGTTGTCCTTGCGACAGCAGGGTGAAGGATGTGCTGGTTAGTCACCGTGGCAAACCATGGATCAACGGCAACACCCTCACCACGGCAACCAGCCGGGATGATGAATGACGGCCACTGGGCGGGCTGTGATGTGACACAGGGGCGGGGCTACAGTAGACAGTACAGTGACATATAACTATACATGAAGACCTTCAACTTTTGTTTATTTATATTATTTTTTGTAAATTTGTATATAAATAATATGTATTATTATTACATAAATAATATGTATATTACTATATAGATTAATATGTATTTATTATTCCATTATTATTATGAATGAATTATATCTAATTGTTCTGTACTGTAAACTCTTCAGTGTTTCAGGTCACTTCTGCTCCGTCTGTCTGCTGGTTATAAATAAAGTTTTCTGTGGTTTTTCAGGTTGTTGTCTCTACGACTGTCAACGTGGACGGACACGTTCTCGCCGTCTCCGACAACATGTTTGTACACAACAACTCCAAACATGGCCGCCGGGCCCGCAGGCTGGACCCATCTGAAGGTAGGAGGCTTTTATACCCGTGAGCCAATCAGCTGATCATCTTTATGACCTCTGACCTCTGAGAAAAAAAGTATTAACGAGTAGAAATAGAAGAAAACAGGACCCGGATCAGAACTCCAGGTATAAGAGACAGGAACAGGAAGCGGAGTTATCTCTGTTCATTGTGTTTAAAGAGAGAGAGCAGAACCTCACATCGTCAGCAGAGTGTCACGTTAGGGTTCTAACAAAATGATCCAGCACAGAATGAAAAGTTTCTTTAACACAAACACAGAACAAGACGTGAAGAGAACAAACACGACAGGTAAGAAAGAGACTAAATACACTGTGAAGGTGAGACAGTCAGGCACAGGTGAAAACAATAAGGGTGGGGACACACAAGACAGGAAGTAGAACAAACAGGAGGGAAGGGTGAGTGACGGGATAAAACAGGAAATGAAAACTGAATCCTAAAATGACATAACATAAAGACACAGGATGTTTACAGGATAATAAACTATAAACTCAGAAAGATATAGAGGTCAGAGGTCATCAGCTCACCACCATCACCAGAGCAGGACACTATACGCACAGAGGGGGGTGCGGTGTCTTTGAAGAGAAGTCACCCCAGTGGCTTGTGGGTAAGAAGACCAGACGCTTCAGTA
>NW_027211670.1:26920000-26922500 GCF_022749685.1 Semicossyphus pulcher | reverse complement strand
AAGCTCCACACACTGACGTGTTCAACAGCAGAACAGCTTCTTGTGCGGGTGCGGGATCCTTGCTGTGTTTTCAGTAAGTTAAGTGTGTGTTTGGGTTAGCGGAAGTGGCTACGGCCGCTTCACTCGCCGATCTCTACTGCGCAGACTCTGGCTCCGTATGACGTCACCATCATAAGATGGCAGCGCCTGTCAGGGGGGCTGTCTTGGCATCAATTACGTACAATGGGAGCAGATGGAGACGCGTTGTCCATCTATATATACAGTCAAAAATAATAATAAAAAATAGCCCCGTGATGGCGCTGCCATCTTGAGATGATGACGTCATTTGGAGCCAGAGTCTGCGCAGTAGAGATCGGCGGGTGGAGCCGCTGTAGCCACTTCCTCTTACCAAAACACACACTTAACTAACTGATAAAAAAGCTCCACACACTGACGTGTTCAACAGCAGAACAGCTTCTTGTGTTGGTCTGAGGGTCACAGGTATGGACACTTTAACTTCAGTCATGAGGCCACACCCCCTTTTGACAGCAGTTGTCAGAAAAATGAACACTGTGACATAAATCAGCAGGATAAGAACTAACTATAATGACAGAAACATGTTGGAGAAAAATGTATCGGGCGTGTGTTTTGATTTTACAGTTTGACTCATGTCCCATCTGTTAACATGGAGGAGGCGGGCTTTATGAGCTATACTGCAGCCAGCCAGCAGGGGGCGACAGAGAGGGTTTGGCGTCACTTTTAGCGAGCAGTCATGTCGGCCATCTTTTTATACAGTCTGTGGTACTAACACACCCACACGGTAGAAATTCAGTTTCCATTACCGAAAGGGGACGAGCGATGAAAACTGACTCGGGTTCATTTACATTCTGTTTGAATGTTGATTGACGAACATCGTCCCTCTTCTTCAAATAAACTATTAAATGAAATGATTTATATTCTGATGTCACCAAGATGTAGCTTTAATGAGGCTAACGTAACAAGATGCTAACATTTATGTATATTTACCTGCCTCTCTCTCTCTCTCTGTCTCTCGTCCAGCAGCCACTCCCTGTATCAAAGCGATCAGTCCCAGTGAGGGCTGGACGACGGGTGGAGCGACCGTCATCCTGATTGGAGATAACTTCTTTGACGGCCTGCAGGTTGTGTTCGGCACTATGCTGGTGTGGAGCGAGGTAACCCACACACCTGATCACCTGATCAAACCTTTGAACTCGTCATGGCGTGCCGTTACCAAACATGGAACTGTTGATATTGTTGTGGATGTTTGTGTGTTTTGAACAGTGCACATGTTAAATGTCACTTCCTGTGAGCGCTGTGTAGGGCACAGAGGGTTAATGGTTGGTCAATTCAGTGAGGTTTGACTCACAAGGTGTCCCGCCTGTTACCAGTAGGTGGCGCTATGACAGAGACACAGGAGTCACATGCAGATGTGTTAAAGCCAGGACTGGCAGAGTAAACGCTTCCTGTCTTCCTGTCGTGTGCCTCCATGTTTTCATCTCGACAGTCTTTAATGAGCCGCGAGTCTCTGACGAGTCTGTTCAAGTAAGACGCTGAGAATGGTGAAGAAACACACACCACAATTTCAGAATAAATTCAAGATGGCCGACTTCCTGTTGGGTCTTTGGTTTGACTTCCACCAGCACCTTCAGGCTGTGACATCACTTTAAAGAGACGGCAGTCAGTGCTCAGGCCCTAATAACCAGTACTGTCTCACTGCCTGTCTCTCTCTTTCTGTCTCACTGCCTGTCTCTCTCTCTCTGTCTCTCTCTTTCTGTCTCACTGCCTGTCTCTCTCTCTCTGTCTCTCTCTTTCTGTCTCACTGCCTGTCTCTCTCTCTCTCTGTCTCTCTCTTTCTGTCTCACTGCCTGTCTCTCTCTCTCTCTGTCTCTCTCTTTCTGTCTCACTGCCTGTCTCTCTCTCTCTGTCTCTCTCTTTCTGTCTCACTGCCTGTCTCTCTCTCTCTGTCTCTCTTTTTCTGTCGCACTGCCTGTCTCTCTCTCTGCAGCTGATCACCCCTCACGCAATCCGGGTTCAGACTCCTCCCCGTCACATCCCCGGGGTCGTGGAGGTCACTCTGTCCTACAAGTCCAAACAGTTCTGTAAAGGAGCTCCGGGTCGCTTCGTCTACACAGGTAACACACACACACGCACACACACATACACACACACACACACACACACACACAACCACAGATAGCAGATATATGAGGGGGAGATATCTCCTCCCTCCTTGTCTGCTCCCTCTCTGTCTCCTTCCTCCTTGTCTCCTCCCTCTCTGTGTCCTTCCTCCTTGTCTCCTCCCTCCTTGTCTCCTCCCTCCTTCTGGAGTCGATCAGTGGAGGTGTTTCATTTCACACTGCTGTCACAGTAATTACACACATTTAAATCCCATTACCCCCCCCCCCCACACACACACACGGTCCTGTACATGTCAGTATGTTGTCATCAGTCACATGACCTTCATACAGCAGCTGCTTTCACACCTCAGTGCTTCGTCCTC
>NW_027211670.1:26910000-26917500 GCF_022749685.1 Semicossyphus pulcher | reverse complement strand
ATTACCATCAGCTGCATCTGTGTGTGTGTGTTTGTGTGTGTGTGTGTGTGTGTGTGTGTGTGTGTGTGTGTGTGTGTGTGTGTGTGTGTGTGTGTGTGTGCGTGTGTGTGTGCGTGTGTGTGTGTGTGTGTGTGTCTGTCTGTGTTTGAGTGTGTGTGGCCCGGGCCCTGGCCCTGGCCCTAGCCCTGGTCCTTGTCCTGTCCTGGTCCTGCTCTGGTGCAGGTCTTGGTCTTGGTCCTGGCCCTGGCCCTGGCCCTATCCCTAGCCCTGGCCCTATCCCTAGTCCAGGTCCAGGTCCTGGCTCCTGAGTCTCAGAGTGCCTCTGCCTCCTGTGATCTCCTCCGACATGCTGTCAGCTCAGTAATAAAAACCTTGTCCCAGCACGTCTTTAATAATTCATCTGTGATGGTTTTATTCAATTACCCACGCTGCCTTGTGCTCGGTGTGCAGCAGAGCGACTGTCAACCACAGAAACTGGAAGGAGCCCTGAAGCCTCTGATGTTAGAGTCCAGCTCATATCTGAACCAGTTGATCCAGAGAGGAGGTGTGAACAAGGACATCCTGCCCTGGGCCGGATTCACAAACATATTCTGAAGATAAAACTCAAAAGGAGGAAGTTCTTAAGAATGTTCTTTAGTCTTATTTGGTACAAACTTCTTTCTTTTCTTACTCACAAACTTCTTAGATGAGAGGAAAGTACGTGTGTAAATTTGGCCAATCAACTGAAATGTCATTTATTAAAATGTTAACTGTCACATTTGCTAGCTTAACTTTAGTTGATATGAGATGTACACTTTAAATACAGGTTTAACTAAATGCTAGCTGTTGTTAGAGAAGCAAGTCAAACTGACACTGAGTGGCTTGTCTATAATATATGAGTGAATGTAGACGCTGAGCTTTTCACTGTCACAGTTTTAAGACATTTGTAGGCTCATCTTAAAGTTGTGAGGAATCTCATGTTTTCTCACGATTTTTCCTATGAAGTAATATTAGACGAAAGTTCAGGAAAAAAAACATGAGAACTTATTCAGGAATATTTTCTTAATACTAAAGTTACAAAGAAACGTTTTTTTTCCTAAGAATGCTTCGTGAATCCGGCCCCGGTCTCAGGTCCGATCCTCAGAACTCCAGATTCAGACATTCTTCAGAGTGAACTGGAGGTGAGACTGTACCTGTGTGTTTTAGCCTCAAGGTTTGAATTTTCACCTTTTCTTGGGGAAAGTGTCAGCAGCTCTGCCTTCTTCTCTCTCATTGGCCAAAAAGAAACATGTTAGATTTACAAGACAGGACACAAGGACTTCACAGCACCAACATTCAGTTTTCTGTATGAGTCTGGTGAAAGTCCAGCACCCCTCCAGGATTCTGGTTTCAGACTGGTATCCAGAGTCACCACTCCACCTCCTTCACCTGCTCTGCCTCCACCCAGGCGTCATGTTCCACATCTCTAGAAGCAGTCTGTGAGGGCGATGGACCCGCCAGGGTGCCACCTCTTCGTGCCGCCCGGCCTGGAGCGAGTTTCTGATTTCCTGGAGGTCTCGATCAACAGAGAGGGCAAAAGAGATCCTGAGTGGACCGGTGGATCTGTGCTGCATCACAGGTGTAAACTTTGAACCGGACCTTTGTGGTTCAGAGAGACCTGAGATGAAGGCAAAGCTTTGGATTTACCAGAAACATCTAGGCTCCAGTGCTGAGACGCATTCATGGGTTAGAACATAACCTGAGGGAAGACATCAGACACGAGCGAGCCAAAGACCAGCAGAGCTGTTGATTCTTCATGTTCAAAGGAGCCAGACGAGTTTCTTCCTTTGGAGGTTACTGGGCTCTGGTAGGAGACCTAGGTCAGAACCAGAACACAAGACCTTTTACCTCCTGTGGTTTAGGAAGGACTCAGGTCCTTCAGGAGGAGCAGAGAGACGACTGGCGCTGTGACAGTGGATGAGTTCTGTCTTTGTGGTGAATCAAATCCACGTGTTTAGTGAAACACGTGTTGGTCCGTCACAGCTCATTCATCTCTAAAATACAGCATCAGAACTTCTCACTCGTTTGTTTGTCCTCTGAGTCCTCCAAGTCCCACCGACACCAGCGCTTAAAGGTCATGTGACCGACCAATCACAGACCTGCACTGTGACATCACACAGATACGACTGATAGAGTCAGTTTTAGGTGTTCAAGTTGTTTCTATGTAAATGAACCATCAGGACATTTATCTTTGTTAGCTAACACACACACACACACACACACACACACACACACGAAAGAGCATTAAATTGTACAAACACACACACACACATACAAGAGATGATTGAATAAAAGGTGAACGTGTGTTTAGTGTGTATGTGTGTGTGTGTGTGTGTGTGTGTGTGTAAAGCCCATTGGCAAACAGGGAGGTTGAAACAGTCAAATCAGGTAATCAGCGAGTGCAGCCATGTGGCAAGAGAGGAGATTGGCGCACACACACACTCTTACGCATTTATACACACACTCAGTAACACACGCACACACACACACACACACACACACACACACACACACACACACATGATTGTCAGTGTTTTCTTATCAGATTTGTAAAAAGTAATAAGTTCTGTGTTTTGCTGTTTTGTGGCGTTGTCGTCTAAAGAAAGAAATCACAGACTCCTTGAAATCATAACAACTATTCTGATAACAACAGAGATGATCATAATTCTAATAATAACAATAATAACTGTTAGTCATATCATGGCTGCTTTAATGTCAGACAGCTGGGTGACGCTCACCTGTGTGTTGGATCAGTTGTGTGGCTGTTTAAAGAGGAGTGCTGTTCTAATTATTCATGATGTCCCTTCTATTAAGCTTCATTTCCTGCTGTGTGTGTGTGTGTGTGTGTGTGTGTGTGTGTGTGTGTGCGTGTGTGTGTGTGTCGGGTTAAAAGAATAATTGGTTTCCTCCTCAGCGATGACATCCCACCTCCAGCTGTATCGCCGTGGTAACCTTGTTAATGTGTGTGTGTTAGAGAGCTGCTCGTCTGCTGACAATGAAACACTTGAAATAATAAGACTTTCATTTGTCATTATGAACATGGTGTGTGTGTGTGTGTGTGTGTGTGTGTGTGTGTGTGTGTGTGTGTGTGTGTGTGTGTGCGTGTGTGTGTGTCTGTCTCTTCTCACACTGAGACACACTTGAACGTCGCTCTGCATAAACGAGCAGATTAAAGACGATGGAGGCTGAACGCTTCATTGAAGTGACTTCCTGTCAGAGTGTGTGAACATGACACCCACACACACACACACACACCCACACACACACAGAGTCTGAGAGTTAACGATGTTTAAGGGTTGAAAACATGTATTTGTAAAGAGACGAACTCTGACAGAGGAAATAAAAAGAGAAAGAGATTAAAGGCGGGAAACAGACGAACAGAAAGAAGAAAAAACTGATTTATAAAAGAAGAAAAAACTACAAAGAAGAAATAATTAAACAAAAAAGAAAACAGTTTCACTACCTTTCAGCCAATCAGAATCCAGCATTCACCCAGACCATGGTATAAAGATAAATGAGGGGAAGAAGTGATGTAATAGAGGGTGGATGGAGGAGTGGAGGCGGGGTTAACTGTAGGAGGCGTGGAGGCGGGTTTAACTGTAGGAGGAGTGGAGGCGGGGTTAACTGTAGGAGGAGTGGAGGCGGGTTTAACTGTATGAGGCGTGGAGGCGGGGTTAACTGTAGGAGGAGTGGAGGCGGGGTTAACTGTAGGAGGCGTGGAGGCGGGGTTAACTGTAGGAGGAGTGGAGGCGGGGTTAACTGTAGGAGGCGTGGAGGCGGGTTTAACTGTAGGAGGAGTGGAGGCGGGGTTAACTGTAGGAGGCGTGGAGGCGGGGTTAACTGTAGGAGGAGTGGAGGCGGGGTTAACTGTAGGAGGAGTGGAAGTGTGTGCTGAAAAGCAGCAGATTAACTGACTGTTTAATTAAGATAAAGACTGAATGAAGAGTGCTGCTGTCTGATTACACACACACGCTCAAAGGTGTCTGGCAGTGTTTTGACACTAAATGATCATTGAAATGAAGTGGTTCAGTGTTAAAGAGGCTCAGCGTGCGTGTGTGTGTGTGTGTGCAGTCTGTGAGGTGTAACTGAGCTGTGATTAGAATAAACGATATAAATCCTCCTGTGTGTGTTCGATACGAGTAGACATGTTCAGTGTGTTGTTTGAGCAACCGAAGCAGCTCAGGCACCTGCGGGACAAACTCTTTTATTTCACAGGTAAAACTGTGAGTTACATCATTAGTTAGACATTAAAGATTATTATTACAGTGTGGTGTACATCTGTCATCATTTGTCAATCACTCTGACAAATGATCCATAGTCCTGATTTCAGTTCATGTTGGTCCATGTGACAGCTGTTTAATGAAGTAGTATAAAGTGTAGTCAGTGTGTCACAGGTCCAGTCTCAGTAATCAGGGCTGAACCCTGGGATTCTATAAGACCAGATCCGGACTGTGGTCAGCAGAAGTCCAGACTCCACTCTGTCCTTGTCAGCCCCGGGGATCATCAGGGCTCACTACTCGGGCCCCTTATTTTGTCATCGACATGATTCATGGATTTTATGGTCGTGATTGTTTCTACACAGATGATACACAACTGTTTCCTCAGACAAACCTGCCCTGTCCCTGATCCTCTACCTTCATGATCCAACACCATCACCTGCCCTGTCCCTGATCCTCTACCTTCATGATCCAGCACCATCACCTGCCCTGTCCCTGATCCTCTACCTTCATGATCTAGCACCATCACCTGCCCTGTCCCTGATCCTCTACCTTCATGATCTAGCACCATCACCTGCCCTGTCCCTGATCCTCTACCTTCATGATCCAGCACCATCACCTGCCCTGTCCCTGATCCTCTACCTTCATGATCCAGCACCATCACCTGCCCTGTCCCTGATCCTCTACCTTCATGATCTAGCACCATCACCTGCCCTGTCCCTGATCCTCTACCTTCATGATCCAGCACCATCACCTGCCCTGTCCCTGATCCTCTACCTTCATGATCTAGCACCATCACCTGCCCTGTCCCTGATCCTCTACCTTCATGATCCAGCACCATCACCTGCCCTGTCCCTGATCCTCTACCTTCATGATCCAGCACCATCACCTGCCCTGTCCCTGATCCTCTACCTTCATGATCCAGCACCATCACCTGCCCTGTCCCTGATCCTCTACCTTCATGATCTAGCACCATCACCTGCCCTGTCCCTGATCCTCTACCTTCATGATCCAGCACCATCACCTGCCCTGTCCCTGATCCTCTACCTTCATGATCTAGCACCATCACCTGCCCTGTCCCTGATCCTCTACCTTCATGATCCAGCACCATCACCTGCCCTGTCCCTGATCCTCTACCTTCATGATCTAGCACCATCACCTGCCCTGTCCCTGATCCTCTACCTTCATGATCCAGCACCATCACTTGCCCTGTCCCTGATCCTCTACCTTCATGATCCAGCACCATCACCTGCCCTGTCCCTGATCCTCTACCTTCATGATCCAGCACCATCACCTGCCCTGTCCCTGATCCTCTACCTTCATGATCTAGCACCATCACCTGCCCTGTCCCTGATCCTCTACCTTCATGATCCAGCACCATCACCTGCCCTGTCCCTGATCCTCTACCTTCATGATCTAGCACCATCACCTGCCCTGTCCCTGATCCTCTACCTTCATGATCCAGCACCATCACCTGCCCTGTCCCTGATCCTCTACCTTCATGATCCAGCACCATCACCTGCCCTGTCCCTGATCCTCTACCTTCATGATCCAGCACCATCACCTGCCCTGTCCCTGATCCTCTACCTTCATGATCTAGCACCATCACCTGCCCTGTCCCTGATCCTCTACCTTCATGATCCAGCACCATCACCTGCCCTGTCCCTGATCCTCTACCTTCATGATCTAGCACCATCACCTGCCCTGTCCCTGATCCTCTACCTTCATGATCCAGCACCATCACCTGCCCTGTCCCTGATCCTCTACCTTCATGATCTAGCACCATCACCTGCCCTGTCCCTGATCCTCTACCTTCATGATCCAGCACCATCACTTGCCCTGTCCCTGATCCTCTACCTTCATGATCCAGCACCATCACCTGCCCTGTCCCTGATCCTCTACCTTCATGATCCAGCACCATCACCTGCCCTGTCCCTGATCCTCTACATGTTAAACTCCAAACCAACAACACAAATCTGTGTTTGTCATCTGGTTTCATGCAGATTTCAGATTTACATTTAACTGAAGAGGAAACAAACTGTGAACATGTTTCCTTTTGAGCGACCTCTTCTTCTTCTGTGGTGGTTTAATCGCAGAGACTGTAGAATCAGCTCCACCTGCTGTTTGTTTCATCAAACAGTGAACTCTGATCCACACAGCAGGAGGTAACTTATTGTGTCTGCTCCTCCTTTTTCTCCTGCAGGAGGTGCTGTTGAAGAGAGCAGCTGACCTGGTGGAGGCACTCTATGGGATGCCACACAACAACCAGGTAAGGTCTGCAGCTGTTTACCTGCACACCTGTGGTACACTCTCTATCACAGCAGTGTTTCTGCAGGAGGTTAGCTGCATGTTCACGTTTCATGTCTCTGTTTACATCAGAGTCAGTCTTCACTGACCTTCATAGAAAACGGTCGTCCAGGAGTTTTCTCACCTTCTTGTAAACAACACTGTAAACAAATTTCCCATGGTGCTCAGCGAGCAGGTCGTTGCTCCTCCTGCAGGTTTATGACTCAGAACCTCCTCAAACAGCGAAACACTTTATATTCACTCCAACCTCCTGAACGTTCCCCGACACGCTGCTCAGCCCACAGTTAATCACCCCAAACACACACACACATACACACACACAAACACACAGTAACACACACACACGCACGCACACACACACACACACACACACACAGGTCTAGTGAATTAAAGAGTAACCTTGAACAAAGGTTGTAAACGAGTGTAAATCCAACTGTTAGTCATAAGAATTACAGTGTGTGTGTGTGTGTGTGTGTGTGAGACTGTGTTGTGACACATTTTCTCTTCATGTGTGTTTTTAAGTCAGAAACATGAAGTTGTCATGTGAGAGCTGGATCATGAACATAAAGTGAAACTTCAGCACAGCCACAGACGTCAACAGATTCTGTTTAACTTCCTGTTCTGAGAAGTGTAGAGACATCAGACCGTACAATAAACCTGTCTGTCTGCCTGTCTCTCTGCCTGTCTCTGTCTGCCTGTCTCTCTGTCTGTCTCTCTGTCTGTCTCTGTCTGCCTGTCTCTCTGTCTGTCTCTCTCTGTCTGTCTGTAGGAGATCATCCTAAAGCGAGCAGCTGACATTGCTGAGGCTCTCTACAGTGTTCCCCGAAACCACAACCAGATCCCGTCGCTAGGCAACACCGCCTCCCACGGCATGATGGGAGTGAACTCCTTCAGTGGACAGCTGGCCGTCAACGTGTCCGACACCACGCAAGGTATCAGCAGCAGGCTCTACTCGGGT
>NW_027211670.1:26900000-26905000 GCF_022749685.1 Semicossyphus pulcher | reverse complement strand
AGAATAAACGTCCAGAAATGCACACAGAGAATCATCATGTTTAAAGTTCGCTTCAGAGGAAATGTCCTTGTCTCACTGCTGCTTTACTCCATCATTAAAACTATCATACCACCCTGTTTATATATTCATATTTTTATAATTGTTTATTTATACATATATATATGTATGTATGATGTATTTGTTTATATATCTTCTCTCTTCGTCTCTGTCTCTGCAGCCATGTCTGGCCTCGTCGTTCCTCCAATGTAAATCGTCTTCTTCCTTGTTCCTCGTCTCTCCTCCCCCTAAGCCACGAGCACCAATCACCTCAGAGGAGGAGGGGCCTGGGGCCTCAGGAGGCGGGGCCTCAGGCAGCAGCTGACCAGTCAGAGCAGAGTACTGATAAAAAAAAATAAACTGTTGTCTCTGACTCGACAAGCGAAGGACTTTTTGGACAGCGGTTTTCTCCGGGTGCTTTCAGCTCTCTGTAATTATTCTGATGTTCTCGTCTGTGTTTGGGGGCGGGGTCTGTAGGTGTAAAAACTGTGATGTCACACCTGGGATGTTACATCATTTCCTATACCTGTGATTTAATTCTGGTTGAAGGAACAGTGGACAGATTTGAAATTTGAAGATAGTAAAGGCCCAAATTACAGGAAACGATTTAAAGGAAGTCAAGCTAACAACAAACCCTCCACAACATTTATAAAACTAAGAAGCTTCTAATCCGCGAGGAGCCCAGCTAGCAGGGAACGTTCCCATAACATTGTCTAACATTACCTACAAGTTCTAATTAGGTTTGAAAGAGGATGTTTTAAGGACGTCATCAGGGCCATAGATTACGTTACATGATAATAAAGGAAGAACACTGTCACTGCAACATGCAACTGCAAGATATTTTCAGAGAACGTTCTCCTGCTATTAAAAGAAACATTCCGGGAACCAAATAAAAACCTCCCGCTCAAAACATTACCAGAACATCGCACGTAACATTCTCATAACGTTCTTAGAACAAAAGCTTTCTAGCTGGGAAGACCACCACCTGGTTTACCTGTGCTTCTGTCAGCCAATCAGAAACAAGTACTGCAGCAATTTTGTCCAACATTTATTCAGTGTACCTTCGTTTCAGGAGATAAATATCCTGAATAATTTGGGACCTTTAATAGTTTTCAGCACACTGACCTCTGAGAGTAAAAAGAAAGAATAGAGAACGAAAATGACCTTCCCTCTGTTATAAGCCCCGCCTCTTCTCGGTTAAGTCACTCCCTTGACTGTCTGTGTTTATATTTGTTTTTATCTGTTCTTATTTTTATGCTCGCACTGTAAAATCAAATCCTGCATCCTGATAGGCTACTGTGACTCTCCGTCTTCTTGTTCAGAGTTGTCTTTTTTATTCTTGCCCCCCTTCCTGCTCCACAAGCCCTGCCCAAGCACTTAAACCCCGCCCCTCCCCTCGCAGCCCCGCCCCCTGTGTTTCTGTGTGGGTTTTGTGATATCTGCCAAAGTTGTAGCTGGCTGAGTATTTATAGGTCACTGTGGTTGGTCACGCCCCGCTTGTCACTGAACTCACTGAGGGAACTCTTTTGTACCATACAGATTATAAATAGTGTATTTATATCTCAGAGTGTTTTTGTATAAATGGATGTCGATTTGTCGTCTTCATGGCTGTAGACATGTGTCTGTGGTGGTGCCACACTGAAAACAATCCATTGTTTTGTATCCAAAAAAGAGAAACTGAACGTTAATGTCTTCACACATTTATAGAGCTGTCAATCAAAGCTGACCTGTCCAATCAGCTCCACTTGTTTGTTGTTTTTAATGTAAATCCTGTTTTCATGTTTGGCTGTACTGAAACGATCTCCTCACAGTGAATAAAGTCAGCTGATCGCTCTGATGGACTCTGTCGCTTCTTTTAGGTGTCATCATAGAAAACATATGTCGGGGGGGCGGGGTCTCTGCATGAAGGAACAAGGTCAGCCTGGTCCAGATGGAGATGCAATGACTGTCATCAGCATAGCAGAGTGTATAACAACACCAAGACTGAGAAGAGTGGAGGACCGAGGACAGAGCCCTGATGAACTCCTGCTCAGGTTAGGGTTAGACACCCAAACAGAGGTAGTTCAGACCATGTTTAATAAGAACGTCTTAAGGAGTCCTGTAAGAGTCCAAGCTGTCATACGCAGAGGGAAGGCTCAGCCACAGTGAGAACCTGGATTTAAAGCAGTCTAATGTTCTCTGGAGGTTTGTTCGGGTTTCTTCTTCTCCAGGTTTATTTTGCATCCTGGGAACAGTGAGCAGCCGGACCTGCGCGCTCAGGTGGTCAAAGACATTTACAGAAGAGCAGCAGCCTCTTTAAACACACCTGAGACCTGCTGTGATTCAGAATGAGCAAAAGTGCTTGTGACGATCTGACAAAAGAGGAAGGGGGGGGGGGGTAACCCTTTCCCTGAGTCCTGCATGAAGATGACTTTTCTACTTCATTCAAACTTAAGAATACAGCGTCCATGTTTAAATGATTCCAGTCCGACACAAACCTGAAACCACAGGCTCTGATCAACACTTGAGACAATATATTTTTATTTCATAAACAGAACAACTGCAGATACATCAAACTAAAAACTATTGAATTATAAAATGAATACCTTTTTATGGTAAATGACCTTTTGCGACCGACCTGCAGTATGTTCTGGGCCCACCAGGGGGCTGCTGTCCACACTTTGGGCATCATTTGTCAGCATCTTGTTTCTTTAACGATGTGGTTTGAATGATTTGTGAAACTTTAACGCTGGGACCTTTAACTCTCAGCTTTCTCTCATTGTCACACAAACGATCTCCTTCAGAGAGCGTACAACCATCCAACATCATCAGGGAGTCATCGGCATGAAAAGGATGTTAGAGGTTATTTCTGTGGTCTAACGGGAGCAGTGAGTGAGCCCTGAGGAACTATGTGGACAGAGAGCACGTCAGCTGAACGGCCTGCATGAATCCAGACTGATGAAAATCCCTCTGAGCTGTGGTGTGGTGCCGGTACAGAACAGTAGAAGAAGAAACTGTGATTGAAACAGGAAACACAGACCGTCTGTGAGACAGTTTGACATTCAGCTCAGAGGAGACCTGTTTGTGTTTAATCCAGAGTGAGTCTCGCCTCTTTGAGACGTCTCTTATCTTCCTCTGTCATATCTGTTCTTTTCTCTCTTTCTGTTAAAACTGATGATTAAAATGTGTTTTCCTGCACACAGAACGATTAATGGACCTTTATTAAACGGCTCTGTTCCCTCAGCGACACAAAAGCACAAACAGGATGTGATTAAGATAAACAGAGATAACCTCAAACCTCATTATTACAGACCTTTATTTATTCTTTTAGATTCCTCCTCTTTGATTTGACATCCCCTCCAATCAGAGAGAACACGTTCACACAGGCTGTCTCTGACCTGTGTGTCTGTCCTGTCTGTCTCTGACCTGTCTGTCTCTGTCCTGTCTGTCTCTGTCCTGTTTGTCTCTATCCTGTCTGTCTCTGTCTATCCTGTCTGTCTCTGACCTGTCTGTCTCTGTCCTGTCTGTCCTCTCTGTCTCTGACCTGTCTGTCTCTGTCCTGTCTGTCTCTGTCTGTCCTGTCTGTCCTGTCTGTCCTGTTTTTCCTGTCTACCTCTGACCTGTCTGTCCTGTCTGTCTCTGTCATGTCTGTCTCTGTCTATCCTGTCTATCCTGTCTGTCCTGTCTGTCTCTGTCTATCCTGTCTGTCCTGTCTGTCCTGTCTGTCTCTGTCCTGTCTGCCTCCATCCTGTCTGTCTCTGTCCTGTCTGTCTCTGTCTATCCTGTCTGTCCTGTCTGTCTCTGTCCTGTCTGTCTCTGTCTATCCTGTCTGTCCTGTCTGTCTCTGTCCTGTCTGCCTCCATCCTGTCTGTCTCTGTTCTGTCTGTCTCTGTCTATCCTGTCTGTCCTGTCTGTCCTGTTTTTCCTGTCTGCCTCTGACCTGTCTGTCTCTGTCTATCCTGTCTATCCTGTCTGTATCTGTCCTGTCTGTCCTCTCTGTTTCTGACCTCTCTGTCTCTGACCTGTCTGTCTCTGTCCTGTCTGACTCTGTCTGTCCTGTCTGTCCTGTCTGTACTGTTTTTCCTGTCTACCTCTGACCTGTCTGTCCTGTCTGCCTCTGACCTGTCCGTCTCTGTCTGTCTCTGTCATGTCTGTCTCTGTCCTGTCTGTCTCTGACCTGTCTGTCCTGTCTGTCTCTGTCCTGTCTGTCTCTGACCTGTCTGTCCTGTCTTTCTCTGTCTATTCTGTCTGTCTCTGTCCTGTCTGTCCTGTCTTTCTCTGTCTATTCTGTCTGTCTGTCTGTCTGTCTCTGTCTGTCTTGTCTGTCTCTGACCTGTCTGTCCTGTCTGTCTCTGTCTGTCTGTCCTGTCTGTCTCTGTCTGTCTTGTCTGCGTCTGACCTGTCCGTCTCTGTCTCTCTGTCTGTCTCTGTCCTGTCTGTCCTCTCTGTCTCTGTCCTGTCTGTCTCTGTCCTGTCTGTCCTGTCTTTCTCTGTCTATTCTGTCTGTCTCTGTCTCTGTCTGTCTTGTCTGTCTCTGACCTGTCTGTCCTGTCTGTCTCTGTCTGTCTTGTCTGTCTCTGACCTGTCTGTCCTGTCTTTCTCTGTCTATTCTGTCTGTCTCTGTCCTGTTTGTCTCTGACCTGTCTGTCCTGTCTCTGTCCTGTTTGTCTCTGTCCTGTCTGTCTCTGACCTGTCTGTCCTGTCTGTCTCTGTCCTGTCTGTCTCTGTCTATCCTGTCTGTCCTGTCTGTCCTGTTTTTCCTGTCTGCCTCTGACCTGTCTGTCTCTGTCTATCCTGTCTATCCTGTCTGTCTCTGTCTATCCTGTCTGTCTCTGACCTGTCTGTCTCTGTCCTGTCTGACCTCTCTGTCTCTGTCCTGTCTGTCTCTGTCCTGTCTGTCTCTGTCTGTCCTGTCTGTCCTGTCTGTCCTGTTTTTCCTGTCTACCTCTGACCTGTCTGTCCTGTCTGCCTCTGACCTGTCCGTC
>NW_027211670.1:26885000-26892500 GCF_022749685.1 Semicossyphus pulcher | reverse complement strand
AGCAGCTGATGGGTGTCGGCTCCTCTGATTGCTCCTCTCAGAGCGCCACATGAAAGCTAGAAACACTATTATTCCTTATCATCTTCTGAACATTATACGCAGGGAGTTATCAGGAGCAGAGAGGAGGTGCTCTGATAGACTGTCACCTCCTCTCCTCAGATAGCATCGCACAGAGATGAGAGGGGGAGGAGGGGGAGGAGGGTGAATGACAGAGATATTACCGAGAGGAAGATTTGAGCCGTGATTTCCTCCATGACAAATGACCCGGCGAGAGAGGATGAGGAGGAGGAGAGGAGGAGAGGAGGAGCAGCTGACAGCTCAAATTATAGAGGGAAACATCTCCTGATGGACTCTCTCAGTTTACTGCAGAGTCACAGGAGGCCCCGGGGTTCACTCTGGACTCATCTGAAGTTTACAGCTGCGCTCAGTCTTTTTAAAATCCCTGTAAAACAACATGTTGGATTCTTTTTAACAGTTTGATTCCATCTGAAAATGTCTGAACACGTTTAACGCCTGAGGACGGAACGTGTCACTCATTTGTCTTTAGGATCAAACAGACGATGTTTCTTCTCAGTTACATTTAAAACTCGTGAATCAACGTGTCTCAACGTGAATCAACGTGACTCAACGTGTCTCAACGTGAATCAACGTGTCTCAACGTCTCTCAACGTCTCTCAACGTGACTCAACGTGTCTCAACGTGTCTCAACGTCTCTCAACGTGTCTCAACGTGACTCAACGTGTCTCAACATGACTCGACGTAACTCAACGTCTCTCAACGTGTCTCAACGTCTCTCAACGTCTCTCAGCGTGTCTCAGCGTGAATCAACGTGACTCAACGTGACTCAACATGAATCAACGTGTCTCAACGTAACTCAACGTGTCTCAACATGACTCGACGTAACTCAACGTCTCTCAACGTGTCTCAACGTCTCTCAACGTCTCTCAGCGTGTCTCAGCGTGAATCAACGTGACTCAACGTGACTCAACATGAATCAACGTGTCTCAACGTAACTCAACGTGTCTCAACGTGTTTCAACGTGACTCAACATGAATCAACGTGTCTCAACGTGACTCAACGTGTTTCAACGTGACTCAACATGAATCAACGTGTCTCAACGTGACTCAACGTGTTTCAACGTAACTCAACATGAATCAACGGGTCTCAACGTGTTTTAACGTGACTCAACGTGTCTCAACGTGCCTCAACGTGTTTTAACGTGACTCAACATGAATCAACGTGTCTCGACGTGTTTTAACGCGACTCAACGTGTTTTAACGCGACTCAACATGAATCAACGTGTCTCAACGTGACTCAACGTGTCTCAACGTGTTTTAACGTGACTCAACGTGAATCAACGTGTCTCAACGTGACTCAACGTGACTCAACGTGTTTCAACGTGACTCAACGTAACTCAACGTGTTTCAACGTGACTCAACGTGACTCAACGTGACTCAACGTAACTCAACATGTCTCAACGTGTCTCAACGTGACTCAACGTAACTCAACGTGTTTCAACGTGACTCAACGTAACTCAACGTAACTCAACGTGTTTCAACGTGACTCAACGTAACTCAACGTGTTTCAACGTGACTCAACGTAACTCAACGTAACTCAACGTGTTTCAACGTGACTCAACGTAACTCAACGTGTTTCAACGTGACTCAACGTGACTCAACGTAACTCAACGTGTCTCAACGTGAATCAACGTGTCTCAACGTGTCTCAACGTGTCTCAACGTAACTCAACGTGTCTCAACGTGAATCAACGTGTCTCAACGTGTCTCAACGTGACTCAACGTGTCTCAACGTGTCTCAACGTGTCTCAACGTGTCTCAACGTAACTCAACGTGTCTCAACGTGAATCAACGTGTCTCAACGTGTCTCAACGTGTCTCAACGTAACTCAACGTGTCTCAACGTGAATCAACGTGTCTCAACGTGTCTCAACGTGTCTCAACGTGTCTCAACGTAACTCAACGTGACTCAACGTAACTCAACGTGTCTCAACGTGTCTCAACGTAACTCAACGTGTCTCAACGTGAATCAACGTGTCTCAACGTGTCTCAACGTGACTCAACGTGTCTCAACGTGACTCAACGTAACTCAACGTGTTTCAACGTGACTCAACGTAACTCAACGTAACTCAACGTGACTCAACGTGTCTGAACGTGTCTCAACGTGTCTCAACGTGTCTCAACGTGAATCAACGTGTCTCAACGTAACTCAACGTAACTCAACGTGTTTCAACGTGACTCAACGTGACTCAACGTGACTCAACGTGTCTCAACGTGTCTCAACGTGAATCAACGTGTCTCAACGTAACTCAACGTAACTCAACATGTTTCAACGTGACTCAACGTGACTCAATGTAACTCAACGTGTCTCAACGTGACTCAACGTGTCTCAACGTGTCTCAACGTGTCTCAACGTGAATCAACGTGTCTCAACGTGACTCAACATAATTCAACGTGTTTCAACGTGACTCAACGTAACTCAACGCAACTCAACGTAACTCAACGTGTTTCAACGTGACTCAACGTGACTCAACGTGACTCAACGTAACTCAACGTGACTCAACGTGACTCAACGTGTCTGAACGTGACTCAACGTGTCTCAACGTGACTCAACGCAACTCAACGTGTCTCAACGTGTTTCAACGTGACTCAACGTGAATCAACGTGAATCAACGTGACTCAACGTGTCTCAACGTGAATCAACGTGTCTCAACGTGAATCAACGTGTCTCAACGTCTCTCAACGTGACTCAACGTGTCTCAACGTGTTTTAACGTGACTCAACATGAATCAATGTGTCTCAACGTGTTTTAACGCGACTCTACATGAATCAACGTGACTCAACGTAACTCAACGTAACTCAACGTGACTCAACGTAACTCAACGTGTTTCAACGTGACTCAATGTGTCTCAACGTGACTCAACGTGTCTCAACGTGTCTCAACGTGACTCAATGTGTCTCAACGTGTTTCAACGTGACTCAACGTAACTCAACGTAACTCAACGTGACTCAACGTGTCTCAACGTGTTTCAACGTGACTCAACGTGACTCAACGTGACTCAACGTGTCTCAAGGTGTCTCAACGTGTGTTTAAAGGTCATTTGTTCGAAGGTCCGTTTGTTATCTTTAACGTGTATCTCTGAGTGTTCGAGTGAGTTTACACAACTCTTCACATTTAAAGATTTTCAGAGTCCGACACCCCGTGTGAAGCAGCACACAATGAATCCTGGGATACGATGGGATGCACCTGAAGGTTAGCATGTTCTGCTAAAAGGTTATTGTTATTACACACACACACACACACATACACACACACTGAGTACTCCATTATCAGGATGATAAATAATTGATGACTTCACTTTGTGTGTTTCAGTTAAATCAGATGATCGAGGTTCAAAATCAATAATTCAGCAGCCTCTCTCTCTCTCTCTGACTGACAGCTGTCATATGACAGGAAGCACTGCGGAAATGATTTTCAAATTAAAGTTCAGAGGGGGAGTTTGAAGAGAGGAGAGTGAGAGCTGATTATCACTGGAAAGTCGTTCGTCTTGTGCGTTTGTCTCCTGGTGCGTCTGCTGAGCTCAGCTTGTGTCTACTGGTTCGTCTCCTGGTTCGTATCGTGCGTTCGTTTCGTGCGTTCGTCTCTTTGTTCGTCTCATGCGTTCGTCTCCTGGTTCGTATCGTGCTTTCGTATCCTGGTGCGTATCGTGCGTTCGTCTCCTGGTTCGTCTCGTGCGATCATCTCCTGGTTCGTATCGTGCGTTCGTATCCTGGTTCGTATCTTGCGTTCGTATCCTGGTTCGTCTCGTGCGATCGTCTCCTGGTTCGTCTCGTGCGTTCGTCTCCTGGTTCGTATCGTGCGTTCGTATCCTGGTTCGTATCGTGCGTTCGTCTCCTGGTTCGTCTCGTGCGATCGTCTCCTGGTTCGTATCGTGCGTTCGTATCCTGGTTCGTATCCTGGTTCGTATCGTGCGTTCGTCTCCTGGTTCGTCTCGTGCTTTCATCTTCTGGTTCGTATCGTGCGTTCGTATCCTGGTTCGTCTCATGCGTTCATCTCCTGGTTCGTATCAATCAATCAATCAATCAAATTTTATTTGTATAGCGCCAAATCATAACCAGGGTTATCTCGAGACACTTTACAGAAAGAGCAGGTCTAGACCGACTCTTTGTTAAGTTATTTAAAGAGAGGCCCAACATCAATCCACCATGACTAGCACTTAGCAATTCGGCACATTGGCAGAAAAACTTCCTTTTAACAGGCAGAAACCTCGAGCAGAACCAGACTCATGTTGAACAGCCATCTGCCTCGACTGGATGGGCCGAAAATGGGATAGAAGGAGATGCAGCATAGAGACAGGCAAAGAGAGCAACAACAACATATGTTCTTGTTACCACAACAACATATGTCCTTGTTACATGAACAACAACAGACACATACTTATGGTTACAATGCCAATAATAGTGGTAGACTAGGGTGAAGATTGGCTAAATAAATAAATAAATAAATAAATTAGCGAGAGAAGCAGAGTAATGATAAAGGCTGAGGTAATCGTAATTGTAACAGTTGAAGTCAACAGGTCTACTATTAGCATTAGCAGCAACAATAATGATACTATGGGGAAGGCTGATGTTAGTAGTTGTTGCAGTCGAGCAGGTCCATAGCAGCAGGTGGTCTGCAGCAACGATCCTCAGGAACCTTCAAGACAAGGGAGCACAAGAACTCCCGGGAAGATATGTGGTTAGTAATGTTCATGGGACCAGAAGATACAGAGTTAATGAGCTGCATTAATATGACAGAGAGAGAGAGAGAGAGAGAGAGAGAGAGAGTCAGAGAGAGAGAGAGAGAGAGAGAGTCAGAGAGTCAGAGAGAGAGAGAGAGAGAAGCTTGGTGTGTCAGATCCCCCCGGCAGTCTAAACCTATAGCAGCATAACTATGGGCTAGTCCCAGCCTGAGCCAGGCCTAACTATAAGCTTTGTCAAAGAGGAAAGTTTTAAGTCTACTCTTAAAAGAAGAGAGGGTGTCTGCCTCCCGGACCTTGACTGGTAGATTGTTCCAGAGGAGGGGGGCCTGGTAATTGAAGGCTCTACCTCCAACACTACTCTTAGAGACTTTAGGTACCACAAGCAGGCCTGCATCCTGGGAGCGCAATGTTCTAGAGGGGTAATATGGCACTATGAGCTCTTTAAGATATGTTGGTGCCTGACCATTAAGAGCTTTGTAAGTAAGAAGAAGGATTTTAAATTCTATTCTAGATTTTACAGGAAGCCAGTGCAGAGAGGCTAATACAGGAGAGATGTGCTCTCTCTTCCTAGTTCTTGTCAGCACACGTGCTGCAGCATTTTGTACCAGCTGCAGAGTTTTTAGTGACTTATTAGGGCAGCCTGATAGTAACGAGTTACAATAATCCAACCTGGAAGTATCGAATGCATGGACGAGTTTTTCTGCATCGTTTTGAGACAAGATGTGTCTGATTTTTGTTGCAAAGATGAAAGAAGGCTGTCCTTGATATTTGTTTTATGTGGGAGATGAAGGACATATCCTGATCAAACAGAACTCCCAGATTCCTAACAGTAGTGCTGGATGCCAGGCTGATGCCATCTAGGGCAGCTATATCATTAGAGAAAGAGTCTCTAAGGTGTTTTGGGCCGAGCACAATAACTTCAGTTTGTCTGAATTAAGTAGCAGAAAGTTTCTAGTCATCCAGATCTTTATGTCCTTAAGGCATGCTTCTAGTTTAGATAGCTGATTGGTTTCATCTGGCTTCATAGATAAGTATAATTGAGTATCATCTGCATAACAATGAAAATTAATGGAGTGTTTCCTCATGATATTACCCAGAGGAAGCATATATAAGGTAAAAAGAATCGGTCCGAGCACAGAACCTTGTGGAACTCCATGACTAACTTTGGTTTGCATAGAGGACACATCATGAACATTAACAAACTGAGATCGATCTGATAGATAAGATTTAAACCAACTTAATGCAGATCCTGTAATGAACATTAAATGTTCTAATCTCTGTAACAGGATGTGATGGTCTATCGTGTCGAAAGCGGCACTAAGATCTAACAGGACGAGTACAGAGAGAAGTCCTCTGTCTGAAGCAGTAAGTAGATCATTTGAAACTCGCACAAGGGCTGTCTCAGTGCTGTGGTGGACTCTAAATCCTGACTGACAGTCCTCAAATAAACTGTTGTTATGAAGAAAGTCACATAATTGATTAGCGACTGCTTTCTCAAGGATCTTTGAGATAAAAGGAAGGTTAGATATAGGTCTATAGTTAGCTAAGGTGCCTGAATCTAGGGTAGGCTTTTTAAGAAGTGGCTTAATTACAGCTAGTTTAAAAGACTGGGGTACATAGCCCGTCGATAAAGACATATTGATCATATCTAGTAAAGAAGTGCTAATTGAGGGAAAGACTTCCTTAAGCAGCTTGGTTGGAATCGGGTCTAAAAGACAGGTTGATGGTTTAGACAAAGATATCAGAGAATTTAGCTCAGGAAGGTATCGTGCGTTCGTATCCTGGTTCGTATCGTGCGTTCGTCTCCTGGTTCGTCTCGTACTTTCATCTTCTGGTTCGTCTCGTGCGATCATCTCCTGGTTCGTATCGTGCGTTCGTATCCTGGTTCGTATCGTGCGTTCGTCTCCTGGTTCGTCTCGTGCTTTCATCTTCGGGTTCGTATCGTGCGTTCGTATCCTGGTTCGTCTCGTGCGTTCATCTCCTGGTTCGTATCGTGTGCTCGTATCCTGGTTCGTATCGTGCGTTCGTCTCCTGGTTCGTATCGTGCGTTCGTCTCCTGGTTCGTCTCGTGCGTTCTTCTTCTGGTTCGTATCGTGCGTTCGTCTCCTGGTTCGTCTCGTGCGTTCTTCTTCTGGTTCATATCGTGCGTTCATCTCCTGGTTCGTCTGCTGAGCTCATCTTGTGTCTACTGGTTCGTCTCGTGCATTCGTTTTGTGCGTTTGTCTCCTGGTTCGTCTCGTGCGTTCGTTTCGTGCGTTCGTCTCTCCTGGTTTGTTCCGTGCGTTCGTTTCCTGTGTCTCGCGCGTTCCATTCGTGTGTTCGTCTCCTGGTTCGTTTCGTACATTCGTTTCCTGTGTCTCGGGCGTTCCATTCATGTGTTCATCTACTGGTTCGTCTCGTGCGTTCGTCTCCTGGTTTCGTACATTCGTTTCCTGTGTCTCGCACGTTCCATTCGTGTGTTCGTCTCCTGGTTCGTTTCGTACATTCGTCTCTGTGTCTCGGGCGTTCCATTCATGTGTTCGTCTCCTGGTTCGTTTTTTGCGTTCGTCTCCTGGTTCATTTCGTACATTCGTTCCCTGTGTCTCGGGCGTTTCATTCGTGTGTTCGTCTACTGGTTCGATTTGTGCGTTCGTTTCCTGTGTCTCATGCGTTCGTCTTGTGCGTTCGTTTCCTGTGTCTCGCGCTTTCCATTCGTGTGTATGTCTACTGGTTCGATTTGTGCGTTCGTTTCCTGTGTCTCGCA
>NW_027211670.1:26877500-26880000 GCF_022749685.1 Semicossyphus pulcher | reverse complement strand
ACACACACACACACACACACACACTCACACACACACAGACACACACTCACATACACACACTCTAAAACACACACACACACACACACACACACACACACTCACACACACACAGACACACACTCACATACACACACTCTAAAACACACACACTCACACACACACACACACTCACACACACACACACAGACACACACACACAGACACACACACACACACACACACACACACACACACACACACACACACTCACACTGTTACACTGCTGACATTTGTCTTTCATCATCATGTAAAGGTCACCAGTCGGCCCTCTGCCAAACACACTGAGCTTTATTAGCATCACATTATCACTGAGTGTGTGTGTGTGAGTGTGTGTGTGTGTGTGTGTGTGTCAATAAGGTGTACACACACTCCTCTCTGCATCCAAACAGCAGAGTGTCACAGGTGACATTTAAACTCTCACACTGTTAAACAAAAGTCACACCGCTGCAGCAGAGCATCATGGGTACTGCAGGCTGGCGCTGCCAGGTACAGAAGAGGTCAGAGGTCAGGTTGTGATGATCCACCAATCAGATGGTTCTTATTGCGAAACATTATACTCTAAAACACAGACTTTCAAAATAAAAGCCTGCTTTATTTTTATTTGCAGTAAAAGTCCAAATAGCTGAGAACGATCACCTCAGTGATCTGACACACTGAAAGCTCCATGTGCTGAACGCAGGAGCGGGGGATCGAACCACCAACAGCCACCACAGGTATACAGCTGACCTCTGACCTCTGACCCAGCTGCAGCAGCAGCCTGCTGATAACAGAAATATTTGAGCAGGTTTCTGTGTGTGTGTGTGTGTGTGTGTGTGTGTGTGTGTGTGAGTGTGTGTGAGTGTGTGTGTGTATGTGAGCCTGCAGGCAGAAACACTTTGAGGTGTAGAGTCGGACAGTCAGAGTCTGCAGGGACGATGAATCTGCTGAAACACGACATCCTGCTGCTGACGGCTACCTGCATCCTCATTACAATACCTGTGTGTGTGTGTGTGTGTGTGTGTGTTTTTGTTCGTGTGTGTGTGTGTGTGTGTGTGTGTGAATCCAATAGAGGATTGAGATGTTACACTCAGCTTGTGCTGAGGCGGCGTTCAGTCAGTGAGAGCTGTTTATGCTTTTGTCTTTACAGAGGAGTTAATCTGTGTGTGTGTGTGTGTGTGTGTGTGTGTGTGCGCGGTCACAGTTTTATTTTTGTGCGACAAGCTGCTTTTTAATGTTTGTTTATTGTTATTTACAGCATGTTGTGAATTTGTAAACTATTAAGTCTGACGTTTGATTTTTAAGGGAAAGTTGGAAGCTAAGCTATGTAGCGCGGTGGGCGGGGCTTGGAGAAAAAGTCCTACATAAAATCACTGTAACTTGTATTTGTAATATTTTAACCTGATTAATTTAACACCACACATTAGTCTGGTTCTGTTTTAACCACAGACTGTATAAT
Organism: Semicossyphus pulcher; assembly: GCF_022749685.1. NCBI lineage: Eukaryota > Metazoa > Chordata > Actinopteri > Labriformes > Labridae > Semicossyphus > Semicossyphus pulcher. The sequence continues at coordinate 26,878,526 of NW_027211670.1, read as the reverse complement.
AATGGACGCAGACACCGTGATGTCACACATTGGTTTCTTGACTGCGTAAATGAAGCCGAAATATGGCCGCCGCCATGTTGGTTTACTGGAGCCGGAAGTGACCAAATTTGGATGAGAGGGTGGAGCTGCAGAGGAGCGAGTGGTTAGCAAAGCTAACAGTCTGCGTCTGATCAGTGACCGTACATACAGATGGACGACGCGTCTCCATCTGCTCCCATTGTACCAAAGTCATGCCAAAACAGCCCTGTGATAGGCGCTGCCATCTTGCGATGGTGACGTCATGCGGAGCCAGAGACTGCGCAGTAGAGATCGGCGAGTGGTCATCATTTTGACAGCATCAAATAACTAATTAAAAATAAACTTGTCAGAAAAATGAACACTTGGCGTCACTTTTAGGGAGCTGTCATGTCGTCCATCTTTTTATACAGTCTGTGGTCTGATCCATTAACCAGCTGGTTTAACTCTCCAGGAGGAGACGTCTCATTACGTCTTTTGTCGTTATTTGTCCTCTAAAGGCTCCAACAACACAAACAGGTGAAGGTAAGCTCAGTGACTGTGTGTCTGTGTCGACGTCTGACAGCCAGCAGGATCCACTTGTCAATCAAGTTAACTGGCCCCTATGATTTAAGGCTTAATATAACTAAAACAGGTGTGTTATAAAAAAATTATCATGAACAGTAAAATTTGTTTGTTTTCTGGAGCCTCAAGTGGACACTCGAGGAACTGCTGAAGTGTTTTTTGCAGTTCTGTTTAGGCCTCACCGGAGGTCGCCACAGGAAGTACTGCTGCTGACATCACAGATACCACAGGAAGTACTGCTGCTGACATCACAGATACCACAGGATGTACTGCTGCTGACATCACAGATACCACAGGAAGTACTGCTGATTCAGTCTGACAGACAGAGTGAGTGTGTTCATACTAGCGCACACACACACACACACACAGTCTGTAATATAATATAAACTCTTCTAACCAAATATGTGCATCCTGTCAATATGTGCTAACCAAATATAGAGGTGGTGC
>NW_027211670.1:26862500-26872500 GCF_022749685.1 Semicossyphus pulcher | reverse complement strand
CCTTGACATTCATATGTTCTACCTTAACATCAGTAACCTTTGTATTACTAAGACCTGTTTGTTTGAGTCTTATTTGTATATTAAAACCAGAAGTCGTAGAGTATTCGACACTAAAAACACACCTCAATCCCCCCACCGACTTTCACCTGTGCCTGATTCAGACTGGCAGACAGGAGCGTTGCTTCTGCAGCCGATGTGCTTTAATCCCTGCACACAGGAAAACACACAATGAGACAACAAGTGGACACTGTGACAGGACTGATACCTGTTATTACCTGTAATCACCTGTTTCTCTGCTGAGCGTGCTAACGAAGCTGACTCTGTACAACAGCTAGTACCTGTCATACCTGTACTGTGTGTTTTCTCTGTTAAACACTCAGATGTGTGTGAGCTAGAGGGAAGGTCGTACGGACACACACACAAACACACACACGCCATCAATATCTGTGTGTGTCTAATGAGCTTGCCTGAAGGCAGGTTGTCAGATGGTAAAATGTATTACCTCTACACATCATCATCTACACTGCACACACACACACACACACACACACACACACACACACAAGATTATTTTATTATTACTATCGAGAGAGAGAGACAGGTAGTCAGACAGACAGACAGACAGACAGACAGGTGTGTGTATGAGGTGAGAGACAGCAGCAGAGATGAAGTGTTATGTTTCGATCATCCTTCAGTCCTCTCTCTCTCTCTGTGTCAGCGTCGATCGCCCGTTGAGCAGCAGTATTTAGATTCAGTCCAGAAGAAAATTGTTCCTTCACCATTTCTGACAGGAGGAGGGGTGAGGGGTGAGGAGGGGTGAAGGGTGAGGAGGGGTGAGGAGGGATGAAGAGGATGAGGAGGGATGAAGAGGATGAGGAGGGATGAAGAGGGGTGAGTAGGGATGAAGAGGATGAGGAGGGATGAAGAGGATGAGGAGGGGTGAGGAGGGGTGAGTAGGGATGAAGGGTGAGGGATGAGGAGGGGTGAGTAGGGATGAAGAGGATGAGGAGGGGTGAGTAGGGATGAAGAGGATGAGGAGGGATGAAGAGGATGAGGAGGGCTGAAGGGTGAGGGGTGAGGAGGGGTGAGTATGGATAAAGAGGATGAGGAGGGATGAGGGGTGAGGACGGGTGAGTAGGGATGAAGAGGATGAGGAGGGATGAGGAGGGATGAGGGGTGAGGAGGGGTGAGTAGGGATGAAGAGGATGAGGAGGGATGAGGGGTGAGGGGTGAGGAGGGGTGAGTAGGGATGAAGAGGATGAGGAGGGATGAGGGGTGAGGAGGGATGAAGAGGATGAGGAGGGAAGAGGAGGGGTGAGGGATGAGGAGGGGTGAGTAGGGATGAAGAGGATGAGGAGGGATGAAGAGGATGAAGAGGATGAGTAGGGATGAGGGGTGAGGGGTGAGGAGGGGTGAGGGGGGGTGAAGGGTGAGGAGGGGTGAGTAGGGCTGAAGGGTGAGGGGTGAGGAGGGGTGAGTAGGGATGAAGAGGATGAGGAGGGGTGAGGAGGGGTGAGTAGGGATGAGGGGTGAGGAGGGGTGAGTAGGGATGAAGAGGATGAGGAGGGGTGAGTAGGGATGAAGAGGATGAAGAGGATGAAGAGGATGAGGAGGGATGAGGAGGGGTGAGTAGGGATGAAGAGGATGAGGAGGGGTGAGGAGGGGTGAGTAGGGATGAAGGGTGAGGGGTGAGTAGGGATGAAGAGGATGAGGAGGGGTGAGTAGGGATGAAGAGGATGAGGAGGGATGAGGAGGGCTGAGTAGGGATGAAGGGTGAGGGATGAGGAGGGGTGAGTAGGGATGAAGAGGATGAGGAGGGATGAAGAGGATGAGGAGGGCTGAAGGGTGAGGGGTGAGGAGGGGTGATGAGGGGTGAGTAGGGATGAAGGGTGAGGGGTGAGGAGGGATGAGGAGGGCTGAAGGGTGAGGGGTGAGTAGGGATGAAGAGGATGAGGAGGGCTGAGGAGGGGTGAGTAGGGATGAAGAGGATGAGAAGGGATGAAGAGGATGAAGAGGATGAGGAGGGATGAGGAGGGGTGAGTAGGGATGAAGAGGATGAGGAGGGGTGAGTAGGGATGAGGGGTTAGGAGGGGTGAAGGGTGAGGAGGGGTGAGTAGGGATGAAGAGGATGAGGAGGGATAAGGAGGGGTGAGTAGGGATGAAGAGGATGAGGAGGGGTGAGGAGGGGTGAGGAGGGATGAAGGGTGAGGGGTGATGAGGGATGAGGGGTGAGGAGGGGTGAGTAGGGATGAAGAGGATGAGGAGGGATGAGGGGTGAGGAGGGGTGAGTAGGGATGAAGAGGATGAGGAGGGATGAGGGGTGAGGAGGGGTGAGGGATGAGGAGGGGTGAGTAGGGATGAAGAGGATGAGGAGGGATGAGGGGTGAGGAGGGGTGAGTAAGGATGAAGAGGGATGAGGAGGGATGAAGAGGATGAAGAGGATGAGGAGGGATGAGGGGTGAGGAGGGGTGAGGAGGGGTGAGTAGGGATGAAGAGGGATGAGGAGGGATGAAGAGGATGAGGAGGGGTGAGGAGGGGTGAGTAGGGATGAAGGGTGAGGAGGAGTGAGTAGGGATGAAGAGGATGAAGAGGATGAGGAGGGATGAGGAGGCGTGAGTAGGGATGAAGAGGATGAGGAGGGATGAAGAGGATGAGGAGGGGTGAGGAGGGGTGAGTAGGGATGAAGGGTGAGGGGTGAGTAGGGATGAAGAGGATGAGGAGGGGTGAGTAGGGATGAAGAGGATGAGGAGGGATGAGGAGGGCTGAGTAGGGATGAAGGGGATGAGGAGGGGTGAGTAGGGATGAAGGGTGAGGGATGAGGAGGGGTGAGTAGGGATGAATAGGATGAGGAGGGGTGATGAGGGGTGAGTAGGGATGAAGGGTGAGGGGTGAGGAGGGATGAGGAGGGCTGAAGGGTGAGGGGTGAGGAGGGGTGAGTAGGGATGAAGGGTGAGGGGTGAGTAGGGATGAAGAGGATGAGGAGGGGTGAGTAGGGATGAAGAGGATGAGGAGGGATGAGGAGGGCTGAGTAGGGATGAGGGGGATGAGGAGGGATGAAGAGGATGAGGAGGGGTGAGTAGGGATGAAGGGTGAGGGATGAGGAGGGGTGAGTAGGGATGAGGGGTTAGGAGGGGTGAAGGGTGAGGAGGGGTGAGTAGGGATGAAGAGGATGAGGAGGGGTGAGTAGGGATGAATAGGATGAGGAGGGATAAGGAGGGGTGAGTAGGGATGAATAGGATGAGGAGGGATGAAGAGGATGAGGAGGGCTGAAGGGTGAGGGGTGAGGAGGGGTGATGAGGGGTGAGTAGGGATGAAGGGTGAGGGGTGAGGAGGGATGAGGAGGGCTGAAGGGTGAGGGGTGAGGAGGGGTGAGTAGGGATGAAGGGTGAGGGGTGAGTAGGGATGAAGAGGATGAGGAGGGGTGAGTAGGGATGAAGAGGATGAGGAGGGATGAGGAGGGCTGAGTAGGGATGAGGGGGATGAGGAGGGATGAAGAGGATGAGGAGGGGTGAGTAGGGATGAAGGGTGAGGGATGAGGAGGGGTGAGTAGGGATGAGGGGTTAGGAGGGGTGAAGGGTGAGGAGGGGTGAGTAGGGATGAAGAGGATGAGGAGGGGTGAGTAGGGATGAAGAGGATGAGGAGGGATAAGGAGGGGTGAGTAGGGATGAAGAGGATGAGGAGGGATGAAGAGGATGAGGAGGGCTGATGGGTGAGGGGTGAGGAGGGGTGATGAGGGGTGAGTAGGGATGAAGGGTGAGGGATGAGGAGGGCTGAAGGGTGAGGGGTGAGTAGGGATGAAGAGGATGAGGAGGGGTGAGTAGGGATGAGGGGTTAGGAGGGGTGAAGGGTGAGGAGGGGTGAGTAGGGATGAAGAGGATGAGGAGGGGTGAGTAGGGATGAAGAGGATGAGGAGGGATAAGGAGGGGTGAGTAGGGATGAAGAGGATGAGGAGGGGTGAGGAGGGGTGAGTAGGGATGAAGGGTGAGGGGTGAGGAGGGATGAGGAGGATGAGGAGGATGAGGAGGGCTGAAGGGTGAGGGGTTAGGAGGGGTGATGAGGGATGAGGGGTGAGTAGGGATGAAGAGGATGAGGAGGGATGAGGGGTGAGTAGGGGTGAGTAGGGATGAAGAGGATGAGGAGGGATGAGGGGTGAGGAGGGGTGAGGGATGAGGAGGGGTGAGTAGGGATGAAGAGGATGAGGAGGGATGAGGGGTGAGGAGGGGTGAGTAAGGATGAAGAGGGATGAGGAGGGATGAAGAGGATGAAGAGGATGAGGAGGGATGAGGGGTGAGTAGGGATGAAGAGGGATGAGGAGGGATGAAGAGGATGAGGAGGGGTGAGGAGGGGTGAGTAGGGATGAGGGGTGAGGAGGGGTGAGTAGGGATGAAGAGGATGAGGAGGGATGAAGAGGATGAAGAGGATGAGGAGGGATGAGGAGGGGTGAGTAGGGATGAAGAGGATAAGGAGGGATGAAGAGGATGAGGAGGGGTGAGGAGGGGTGAGTAGGGATGAAGGGTGAGGGGTGAGTAGGGATGAAGAGGATGAGGAGGGATGAGGAGGGCTGAGTAGGGATGAAGGGGATGAGGAGGGATGAAGAGGATGAGGAGGGGTGAGTAGGGATGAAGGGTGAGGGATGAGGAGGGGTGAGTAGGGATGAAGAGGATGAGGAGGGGTGAGTAGGGATGAAGGGTGAGGGGTGAGGAGGGGTGAGTAGGGATGAAGAGGATGAGGAGGGGTGAGGAGGGGTGAGTAGGGATGAAGAGGATGAGGAGGGATGAAGAGAATGAGGAGGGCTGAAGGGTGAGGGGTGAGGAGGGGTGATGAGGGATGAGGGGTGAGGAGGGGTGAGTAGGGATGAAGAGGATGAGGAGGGGTGAGGAGGGGTGAGTAGGGATGAAGGGTGAGGAGGGGTGAGTAGGGATGAAGAGGATGAGGAGGGGTGAGTAGGGATGAAGAGGATGAAGAGGATGAGGAGGGATGAAGAGGATGAGGAGGGGTGAGTAGGGATGAAGGGTGAGGGATGAGGAGGGGTGAGTAGGGATGAGGAGGATGAGGAGGGGTGAGTAGGGATGAAGAGGATGAGGAGGGATAAGGAGGGGTGAGTAGGGATGAAGATGATGAGGAGGGATAAGGAGGGGTGAGTAGGGATGAAGAGGATGAGGAGGGATGAAGAGGATGAGGAGGGATGAGGAGGGGTGAGTAGGGATGAAGGGTGAGGGATGAGGAGGGGTGAGTAGGGATGAAGAGGATGAGGAGGGATGAGGGGTGAGTAGGGATGAAGAGGATGAGGAGGGATGAAGAGGATGAGGAGGGGTGAGGAGTGGTGAGTAGGGATGAAGGGTGAGGGATGAGGAGGGGTGAGTAGGGATGAAGAGGATGAGGAGGGATGAGGGGTGAGGAGGGGTGAGTAGGGATGAAGAAGATGAGGAGGGGTGAGTAGGGATGAAGAGGATGAGGAGGGATGAGGGGTGAGGAGGGGTGAGTAGGGATGAAGAGGATGAGGAGGGATGAGGAGGGGTGAGTAGGGATGAAGAGGATGAGGAGGGATGAGGGGTGAGGAGGGGTGAGTAGGGATGAAGAGGATGAGGAGGGATGAGGGGTGAGGAGGGGTGAGTAGGGATGAAGAGGATGAGGAGGGATGAGGGGTGAGGAGGGGTGAGTAGGGATGAAGAGGGATGAGGAGGGATGAGGAGGGGTGAGTAGGGATGAAGAGGATGAGGAGGTATCAAGAGGATGAAGAGGATGAGGAGGGATGAGGGGTGAGGGGTGAGGAGGGGTGAAGGGTGAGGAGGGGTGAGTAGGGATGAAGGGTGAGGGGTGAGGAGGGGTGAGTAGGGATGAAGAGGGTGAGGAGGGGTGAGGAGGGGTGAGGAGGGGTGAAGGGTGAGGAGGGATGAAGCGGATGAGGAGGGGTGAGTAGGGATGAGGGGTGAGGGGTGAGGAGGGGTGAGTAGGGATGAAGAGGATGAGGAGGGATGAGTAGGGATGAAGAGGATGAGGAGGGGTGAGGAGGGGTAGGGAGGGATGAAGGGTGAGGGGTGAGGAGGGGTGAGTAGGGATGAAGAGGATGAGGAGGGGTGAGGAGGGGTGAGTAGGGATGAAGGGTGAGGGGTGAGGAGGGGTGAGTAGGGATGAAGAGGATGAGGAGGGGTGAGGAGGGGTGAGTAGGGAAGAAGAGGATGAGGAGGGGTGAAGGGTGAGGGGTGAGGAGGGGTGAGTAGGGATGAAGAGGATGAGGAGGGGTGAGGAGGGGTGAGTAGGGATGAAGGGTGAGGAGGGGTGAGTAGGGATGAAGAGGATGAGGAGGGGTGAGGAGGGGTGAGTAGGGATGAAGAGGATGAGGAGGGATGAGGAGGGGTGAGTAGGGATGAAGAGGATGAGGAGGGATGAAGAGAATGAGGAGGGGTGAGTAGGGATGAAGGGTGAGGGATGAGGAGGGGGGAGTAGGGATGAAGAGGATGAGGAGGGATGAGGAGGGGTGAGTAGGGATGAAGAGGATGAGGAGGGGTGAGGAGGGGTGAGTAGGGATGAAGGGTGAGGGGTGAGGAGGGGTGAGTATGGATGAAGGGTGAGGGGTGAGGAGGGGTGAGTAGGGATGAAGAGGATGAGGAGGGGTGAGTAGGGATGAAGGGTGAGGGGTGAGGAGGGGTGAGTAGGGATGAAGAGGATGAGGAGGGGTGAGGAGGGGTGAGTAGGGATGAAGAGGATGAGGAGGGGTGAGGAGGGGTGAGTAGGGATGAAGAGGATGAGGAGGGATGAGGAGGGGTGAGTAGGGATGAAGAGGATGAGGAGGGATGAAGAGAATGAGGAGGGGTGAGTAGGGATGAAGGGTGAGGGATGAGGAGGGGTGAGTAGGGATGAAGAGGATGAGGAGGGATGAGGAGGGGTGAGTAGGGATGAAGAGGATGAGGAGGGATAAGGAGGGGAGGAGAGAGGGGAATGACATGCAGTGAAGAGGGGAGAGGGGGACGACATGCAGTGAAGAGGAGAGAGGGGGACGACATGCAGTGAAGAGGAGAGAGGGGGACGACATGCAGTGAAGGAGGAGAGAGGGGGACGACATGCAGTGAAGAGGAGAGAGGGGGACGACATGCAGTGAAGAGGAGAGAGGGGGACGACATGCAGTGAAGAGGGGAGAGAGGGGGACGACATGCAGTGAAGGAGGAGAGAGGGGGACGACATGCAGTGAAGAGGAGAGAGGGGGACGACATGCAGTGAAGAGGGGAGAGAGGGGGACGACATGCAGTGAAGGAGGAGAGAGAGGGACGACATGCAGTGAAGGAGGAGAGAGGGGGACGACATGCAGTGAAGAGGAGAGAGGGGGACGACATGCAGTGAAGAGGGGAGAGAGGGGGACGACATGCAGTGAAGGAGGAGAGAGGGGGACGACATGCAGTGAAGAGGAGAGAGGGGGACGACATGCAGTGAAGAGGGGAGAGAGGGGGACGACATGCAGTGAAGGAGGAGAGAGGGGGACGACATGCAGTGAAGGAGGAGAGAGGGGGATGACATGCAGTGAAGGAGGAGAGAGGGGGACGACATGCAGTGAAGGAGGAGAGAGGGGGACGACATGCAGTGAAGGGGGAGAGAGAGGAATGACATGCAGTGAAGGAGGAGAGGGGGAGGACATGCAGTGCAGAGGGGAGAGAGGGGGACGACATGCAGTGCAGAGGGGAGAGAGGGGGACGACATGCAGTGGAGGGAGAGAGAGGTGGGGCCACACAGGTAGAGTGTGTTCTCTACATGATGATGGAGGCTTCTTTGTATCAGTGTGACTGAAACACCTGCGGGAGGGCGGGGCCTCCGTCACGGCGAAGCTCAACCTGCAGCCTGAGTATTCAGTCTGAGTGTTTGTGCCACGTTCCTGACGTTAAAGACGATGAGTTATTAATGACGAACCACACTTAACGAAGACTGGAGGTCTAACATGGTGTGACATCATCAATAACTCAGTAAGAGGAAACACAGAGAGGTTACTCTAAGAACAACACATTCACTTTCGCCTATCAGACCTGCTGTTCATCTGCTCAGCTGTCTGTCTCCCTGACGGCAGGTGGGCAGACAGGAAGTGACTGTCTGACAGGTGCTAACAGCACCAGCTCCTCATCATCATGCCTCATTAATGAACCACCAATCACATCAGAGCTCATTAACAATCTGACGCTAATGGATCAGTTTCCTCTCACTGTTTAACCAGTGTGTGTGTGTGTGGGGGGGGGGGGGGGGGGGGGGGGTTCATTAGCATGTGTTAGCTTTAGCGCTCAAGGAGTCGAGCTGTCAGTCAGTTATTTCACACACACTGCTCACTTTTCTCCTGCACGTCTTCTTCCTGCTTCACACACACACACACACACACACACACACACACACACTGACACGCACACAGTTTATTTACTGCAGGTACTAGTACACCACTTACAGCTCTACATGTGTTTAACAAGCTTTACATAAAGTTATTAAACATCAGTAAAATAATTATTTCAGTGTTTGTGTGTGTGTGTGTGTGTGTGTGTGTGTGTGTTTAACTTCTTGTCATCTCTTAACGAGGCAGCTCTTCGGCAGCGTTCCTCTAATTAGCCTCATTAGCCGGCTGCCACGACAACCCATTTATTTACACAGAGACAGCAGCTGTAAACAATAACATGAACACGCTAACAGCTGTTAGCAACATGCTCCACACACACACATACACGCACATTTATAATATATGAACACACATACTGTGCTCTGACAGCCGACTCGCCTCGACGACAGGCCAGAGTAGCCTATTGCAGTCGGGGGAGGAGTCATAAAGTCGGACACTTCTTTGTTGACCAGCTTGCTGCTCGCCTCGTGCAGCATTGATGATACTAACAGCTCACTGTGAACTGATGTGAATACAGTCTTCAGCTGTTGTTGTTGTTGTTATTGGATACAGGAGTTTGTACACCGAGACCTTCTTTAAATAAGTTCTCATTATATTTCATTCAGACAGCGTTCGTGAGGAATGTGTGAAGCGTCACAGTGTGAGTGCTTTGAAAAACCCGTTTGGTGTCTGTCGGACACTTCATCAAGTTTCATCAATAAAGATGAATAAGGGCCCGATCAGACACAATGCGTTTAGCAGCTGGGGGCTTTTTTGTAATTGTTTTCGATGAGACGCGCATTGCTTTTGCGTTGCAGAGCGCCTCGCGTTTTTGAGGAAACGCTCTGAGCACCTCGAGTTGACAAAACTTCAACTCAAAGCAGAAAAGCGCCCAACGTCATGGCCGTTTTTTCTCATTGTCCAATTGGATGAAAGGAGAGGCGGGCCTTCTGTCAGTTTACAATATAACAGTTAGGTTAATGACAGCTAATGATTCAGTGCTTGTCTTAACAACAGTAGAAAAAAAAGCCTCTGTCTGATCGGGTGTTTACTTCCACAAAAAAGGCAGTGCGGTGCGTTCTGTCTGATCCGGCCCTAAGACAGACGTCTCATCACTTCCTTGTGGGGGGTGTCAAAGCTTTTTTCAGCCAGTAGGCGCTTCACTCAAACCAGAGCAAGTCGCTTCCCATCATGCACGGCGTTGTGCAGTCTGTGGAGAGCGGCGCCCGGCCCTGACAACTACGACGGCCTCGCTCCCGTGAGACTTCCAAGCCTCGCGCAGTCGGGTTTTCAGAGCAGGTCGGACAACATGCTAACCATCATGCAATGTGCTTGGCAAGGCGGGGATCGATTCTGCGCAGGCCTCGCTCAGGCCTCGAGGAGTTACCTGTTGGAATGTTCATACAGTCAGTGCGTGTGTTCAGTTATAAACTCCTGGGCTGCTGTATCCCAGATTTCTGTCTGCCAGGTACACTGTGACAGTGTGGGAGGAGCCTGCAGACAGACTGAGGGTCAAAGGACACCACACATCTCTCTGCATGTTTCTGTTAAACACACAGACTCTGCCTCAGTGTCACCTGCGGTTCACCTGGGCTAAACACCTATATGTTATTACATTTAGACTCACCTGAGTTATTGTGCTCAGTGACTTTATGT
>NW_027211670.1:26850000-26852500 GCF_022749685.1 Semicossyphus pulcher | reverse complement strand
TCTGCAGACTGATGGAGGTGAACTTTCTGCACACGCTCAGACTGATTTTTTCTCTCTCTGCTTGTTTCACTACATCAGCGCTGAAGAGGACCAGAGGTTAAAACGTTCCCTGGAGACGTGGGATCGAATCCCGACTCAGACCACCTGAGGTGTGAGAACCAGGCCCCTGGGGGCCTTGTGGTCCTAACGAGGCTGTTTGTTGAATAAAATAGAGTGAGACGTCTTCATGAGTGTGTGTGTGTGTGTGTGTGTGGAGCTCAAACAAACTCTAAACCGAAGCGGTGCATTCATTCCCGCTGTCGTCTGATTTCATCACAGCTGAACACTAAGCCCCGTCCTCTGAACCAAACGCTCCGTGGCCTGAACCCATTTGTCGAATCAGCCTTAAACAAGTTCAGGTAGAGACACGTTCGCAAATCTCATCCACTGTCACTGAAACACATTCTGCACTTTTTAAGTTAAACACAACTGCAACACAGCTGTCATGATTTACACACAACTGTGCAACTTGTTTCTAATGATGTGATCAAACCAACTGAGCAGAATATATAGAAGAGTTCAAAGTGCAAATGTTGATGCCAACTATGGATGGAATCAATCTGAGAGGCAGAGGAGGGAGAGTACGTATACTGTAAGAGGTGGTGGACGAGGAGCAGGAGGAGGAGGAGGTGGAGGAGGAGGAGGAGATGTGGTTTGGTTCAACATCAACCAGAGGTTCATAAATGTTTGCCTTCCACCATACAGCCCTTTCGTCAATCCAATAGAAGAGTTTTTCTCTGCGTGGAAGGTCTGTGATCAAAACACATATACCAGGGTAAATCTCCTACAGGCAATGGAATTGGCCTGTGGTGACATAGGTGTGGAAAGTGGTCAAGGCTGGATCCGGCACACCAGAGGCTTTTTCTCCCGTTGCCTGGCAAGGGACAACGCTGCATGTGATGTGGACGAAATCATCCAGCTGGGCGCAGCACGAAGACATGATGCTGAGGGTGAAGGATTCCCTCTCTGACTTTATTTTGAGTGTTCTGTGGTGTGCAATTCATTTAGAGTTCCCTCTGGGCTTATTGTATATTTACTATATGCAAGTGCTGAATGTGACAGTGATTACTATATTGTTGTACTAAACAGGCCTACAATACAATAAAGTCTTTTTCTGTAACTACATGGGCGCTGTGATCTCAGTTTTTTAATGTAGTGTCTAATGAATGCTCTGTTGTGTTTATATACTGACCTGCTGCGTGTCTAAACTGAAAGCATTGTTTCATTTGGCCAGAAGAGTCCGAGGTTTGTGAAAGTACTTGAATATTTGGTTTTGTGTTTAAAGTTTTGAGAAATGTGTCTCAGCAATAGAAACTGTAAAAGGATCAAAGAACAGGAAGTCTCAGTATACGACTGCTTCTCGGGATGTGAGAGGATGCTGGCGTTGACTGTTCGACGCTTCTCCGTCTGACAGTTAGTAGTTACCTGTGCTTATCTGGCTTTATTTTCTCCTACATCAGACTCAGCTGCTTTTTGGACATGCTTTACATCCGATTGCTAGTTCCTGGTTCCTGTCCGACCACCTTGGCTTCACCAACACAGCTCTTTCTTGGTTTCAGTCCAACCGGTCAAACCAGAAACAGTTTGTGACGATCAATAACTCCAGATGGAGGAATGGATGGATGGATGGATGGACGGACAAATGGATGGATGGATGGATGGATGGATGGATGGACGGACAAATGGACGGATGGATGGATGGATGGACGGATGGACGGACAAATGGACGGATGGATGAATGGATGGATGGATGGACAAATGGACGGATGGATGGATGGATGGATGGACGGACAAATGGACGGATGGATGTATGGATGGATGGATGGATGGATGGACGGACAAATGGACGGATGGATGGATGGATGGATGGACGGACAAATGGACGGATGGATGGATGGATGGACGGATGGACGGACAAATGGACGGATGGATGGATGGACAAATGGACGGATGGATGGATGGATGGATGGACGGACAAATGGACGGATGGATGTATGGATGGATGGATGGATGGATGGACGGACAAATGGACGGATGGATGGATGGATGGATGGACGGACAAATGGACGGATGGATGGATGGATGGACGGATGGACGGACAAATGGACGGATGGATGGACGGACAAATGGACGGATGGATGGATGGATGGACGGATGGACGGACAAATGGACGGATGGATGGATGGACAAATGGACGGATGGATAGATGTATGGATGGACAAATGGACGGATGGATGGATGGACAAATGGACAAATGGACGGATGGATGGATGGATGGATGGATGGACGGACAAATGGACGGATGGATGGATGGACAAATGGACAAATGGACGGATGGATGGATGGATGGACGGACGGATGGACGGATGGATGTATGGATGGGTGGATGAATGGATGGATGGATGGATGGATGGATGGATGGATGGACGGACAAATGGACAAATGGACGGATGAATGGATG
>NW_027211670.1:26827500-26847500 GCF_022749685.1 Semicossyphus pulcher | reverse complement strand
TTGATTATTTGTTGTTGATTATTATACTAATTGTATTGTTAATATAATAAACACACTTGTTTAGAGCCAGAGAGCATTTTAATGTACTCTGTGTTTGGGTTCCAACAGATCATAGGTTTGGTGGATGGTCCCGGTCAGGTCGTGTTGTGGTCCTGAGGCAGGTGTTGTGGTTGTATGGGGGAGGCCTCATAATCAGTGAGAGCCTTCTTTAAATAGCCCGTGATCTTACTGTGGTCTGACAGTGGAGGGAGTGGGCTGACTGCGAAAGCTCTGAGAGACGTTGGGTCTAGATCTGTGATGCCGTGGTCCACCGTGCTGCTGCCGAGAGCTGAACTAAAAGTGAAACGGCCCAGAGAGTCTCCTCGTAGCCGACCATTGACGATGTACAGACCCAGCGTGTGGCAGAGCTCCAGAAGCTGAGAGCCACTTGTGTTTGTGGTTTTATCAAAGTTGTGTCTGTGGGGGAGTTCAGAGAGAGGAAAGCAGGCTTCTGCAGGGAGACCTAGGTGTTTGTTTGGGTGTTTGCCCAATGTGTTAGGATCAGAGGCTTCAGAGCACAGTCCCTGCAGACGCTGGCATTCACCCTGTGGATGGTGAGGGTGGAAGTCTCTTCTCTGAGGGCTGGAGATGATGATCCTGCTGGTTGGAAAGGTGGTCGAGGCTTTTTCAATCGTTCTCCTGAATGACTCTCTCCTGTTGGACCTCAGGTTGTCGGCGCCTCTGTTGATTATAATATGACTGGGTGAACCTAATTCAGCCACAGTCAGCAGCTCCAGGGCTCTACATGTGTTTGGGCACCAGATCTGCTTTACTCTGTTCATCTAGGGACTTCCCATTAGAGTCTGTTAGGAGGATGATTTCAGCACTTCTGCCAGTGTGTGCTGTTGGGATGGGTGCAGACACAGTGCAGGGTGGAGATGGATCCTCTGGTGGTGGGATGGGTGCGACTCAGTGGAGGGTGGAGTTGGATCCTCTGGTGGTGGGATGGGTGCAGACTCAGTGGAGGGTGGAGATGGATCCTCTGGTGGTGGGATGGGTGCAGACTCAGTGGAGGGTGGAGTTGGATCCTCTGGTGGTGGGATGGGTGCAGACTCAGTGGAGGGTGGAGATGGATCCTCTGGTGGTGGGATGGGTGCAGACTCAGTGGAGGGTGGAGATGGATCCTCTGGTGGTGGGATGGGTGCAGACTCAGTGGAGGGTGGAGTTTGATCCTCTGGTGGTGGGATGGGTGCAGACTCAGTGGAGGGTGGAGTTGGATCCTCTGGTGGTGGGATGGGTGCAGACTCAGTGGAGGGTGGAGTTTGATCTCTGGTGGTGGGATGGGTGCAGCCTCAGTGGAGGGTGGAGTTGGATCCTCTGGTGGTGGGATGGGTGCAGACTCAGTGGAGGGTGGAGTTGGATCCTCTGGTGGTGGGATGGGTGCAGACTCAGTGGAGGGTGGAGTTGGATCCTCTGGTGGTGGGATGGGTGCAGACTCAGTGGAGGGTGGAGTTGGATCCTCTGGTGGTGGGATGGGTGCAGACTCAGTGGAGGGTGGAGTTGGATCCTCTGGTGGTGGGATGGGTGCAGACTCAGTGGAGGGTGGAGTTGGATCCTCTGGTGGTGGGATGGGTGCAGACTCAGTGCAGGGTATAACTGGTCTCTTCTGAATGGCTGTTCTTGCTGAAACTTTCTCAGCCTTGTGTTGAGGACATCCTGTTGTTCTCTCCCGAAGATGGAAAGGACATCCTGAAGGGAGGGGGAGTTAGGTTCTCTCTCTCTCTCCTCTCTCTCTCTCTCTCTCTCTCCTCTCTCTCCTCTCTCTCTCTCTCTCTCTCTCTCTCTCTCTCTCTCCTCTCTGTCTCTCTCCTCTCTCTCTCTCTCTCTCTCCTCTCTGTCTCTCTCCTCTCTCTCTCTCTCTCTCTCTCTCTCTCCTCTCTCTCTCTCTCTCTCTCTCTCTCTCTCTCTCCTCTCTCTCTCTCTCTCTCTCCTCTCTGTCTCTCTCCTCTCTCTCCCCTCTCTCTCCTCTCTCTCTCTCTCTCTCTCCTCTCTGTCTCTCTCCTCTCTCTCCTCTCTCTCTCCTCTCTGTCTCTCTCTCTCTCTCTCTCTCCTCTCTCTCCCCTCTCTCTCCTCTCTCTCTCTCTCTCTCTCTCTCTCTCTCTCTCTCTCTCCTCTCTCTCTCTCTCTCTCCTCTCTGTCTCTCTCCTCTCTCTCTCTCTCTCTCTCCTCTCTGTCTCTCTCCTCTCTCTCTCTCTCTCTCTCTCTCTCTCCTCTCTCTCTCTCTCTCTCTCTCTCTCTCTCTCTCTCTCTCTCTCTCTCTCTCCTCTCTGTCTCTCTCCTCTCTCTCCCCTCTCTCTCCTCTCTCTCTCTCTCTCTCTCTCTCTCTCTCTCTCCTCTCTCTCTCTCTCTCTCCTCTCTGTCTCTCTCCTCTCTCTCTCTCTCTCTCTCTCTCTCTCCTCTCTCTCTCTCTCTCTCCTCTCTGTCTCTCTCCTCTCTCTCTCTCTCTCTCCTCTCTGTCTCTCTCCTCTCTCTCTCTCTCTCTCTCTCTCTCTCCTCTCTGTCTCTCTCCTCTCTCTCTCTCTCTCTCTCTCTCTCCTCTCTGTCTCTCTCCTCTCTCTCTCTCTCTCTTCCTCTCTCTCTCTCTCTCTCTCTCTCTCCTCTCTCTCTCTCTCTCTCTCTCTCTCTCTGTTCGTCCTGGTCGGGTTAATGATTTTCCATCGCCTGATTTGAAGACAAACTTGAGACTGAAGCAGAGAACCTGATGAGTTCGTCTGTCGGGTGTCTCTGAGCTCCTCTCCTCATTAACACTCTCGTCTTGAACGCAGCCTCTTCACATCAGAGCTGCTAAACGACTCATTGACCCTGCCGCTCACCTGCTTCTCTCTGATTCGTTGCTGCTGACCCCGCTGTGCTGGCACGATGAGGGCTTATTGGCTGAGAAGCAGGAAGCAGCGTGTGAATGCATTACGGTCATTAGAGCAGTGACAGAGAGAGACGGAGGTAATAACACACCTGATGATGAGAGGCTCACACACCGACGAGGAGACAGAGATCAGGGAGGACGCAGGAAGTTAAAGTTTCAGAGGACAAATGATGTGACGAAGAGGAAGACGAGTCTCACAAACACATGAACGAAGATATACACAGATAACAGCATGATCGATGAAGACAGAGATTATTTTACTATACTAGGAATAATCAGGTCATATTAAACTTGAAAAGAAAAAGGAAAATGGAAAAAATTGTAAAATTATCATTTGAAAAAAGTGAAAACTGAAAAGCTTCAATGGAAACGCACCGCAGCAGACACGCTGATCCAAAGCTGGGACACCAAGTGGTCCTTCAGGGTTACACTTTGAGGCAAGTTCTAGGTGTTCTTCCCGATCCTGGGAAATCCGTTCTGCTCATTGACACGCATGCACATCAATCACGGTCACACGCACGGAAACACGGACAGATCGTGTCTGTATGTATTCAGTTAGGAGACTGCATCTACGTTTTTAATACGGGACGAGCCGACGAGAGGGACGACGCGGGTCAGAGACAGATGATCCACAGTGTGATCGAGCAGTGAGCAGTTTGTAATCATGCAGCGCAGTGAGGACACCGATCTGTGTGTTTCAGGCTCTGCCCCCGACTTCATAGCTACCAGTCCCTCATTTCCATGAAACCCTTTAAAGCATAAAATACATCTTCACACGCTGTGACTGAGATGAGCCAGAGGTAATCCACGTGGAGTTTATCAGAGTTATCACGCTGCGCGGGGAGGAGACGGACGTGAGGAGAGGAGCAGATACGACGCAGACCTGTGTGTGTTTGATGCTCATACCTGAAATGGTAACGTTGCGTTACGTCCGTATTTCTGCGCACAGTTAAAGTATAAACTCCATCTCCACAGGCTGTCACATGCCCATATGCTGTGTAGTTCACATATTTCACTGATAAACACTGAGCTTTAGAGGGGCTTCAGGCTTCATGATCAAAGTTTGACGGGATGCAAAGCCAGGGTTGCCAGGTCCGCGGTTTTCCAGCTGAATTGGGCGACTTTTGAAATGTCTTTAGAGGCGCGAGGCCCTGTGCACGTCACACAGCCCATGCGACGGTTCTTACTCTGCGTATGTTTGGAATGTCACAGACGCCTGTTGGGTTCCGCGGCCCGGTACTAAACGACCTACGGCCCGGTACCGGTCCGCAGACCGGAGGTTGGGAACCCCTGGTCCACACTATAAATCTTGTAGTTAAATATATCATTCCTGACAGTAGCCACAGACTGCACTGGTAATGCTGTGACTTGTAGCCTACAGCATGAAACTGAGCAAGTTTCAGCTAATATAGCAAGTGGCTAATGTTAGCTTCTTACCTGCTGCACTTTTCTCTGCTTCGTGAGTCAGGCCCGGCGCACAGGGATGTTAGAGACTCATTTTACGTGCTCCGTTTTCACGCCGGCTCTCAATAGAGTCCGTCTGCGCCCCAGCCGTCTGGATCCCTCCCTCAGGCCGTTAGGCCACGCCCCCTCATTTACATACACCTTCCAAAAGTCAAATGCTTTCATGGAAAATGAAAAAGATCAAATTTAAAATGTTAAATTTAAGCTTTTGATTTAAGTATTTCCATTTACCATTTAGAGTTTCTTATTTGATGTTTCTATTTTCATCTTTACAATCTTAGCTTTTAAGATCCATTTAAACTTTTCATTTGAAATTTCACTTGTTTCTTTGTCACTACATTTTAAAATGATCATTTTACATTTTAAATTTGACCTCTTTTAATTTTGTATTTCAACTTGTAATTTAATTATGACCCAAAATATCCTCCATACAAAAACAAGTGAACAAAGATGAATGAAACAAAAAGGCAGACAGAGAGGAAGAAGAAGAAGTGGATGAAGACAAAAACTAAAGTCGAGGACAAAGAAGAAGAAGACCATAAAACTATCTCATGGAGTTTCTTCCACATGTCAGAGACACAAAGTTCTCATAGATATGTATAATGTATATTTACAATGCTTTACATAACAGCCTGCCTCTGATTGGACAGCTCTAATTAGGACATACTGTAAGTTATCGTCCAATCAGAGCTCAGCGTCCCCCGGCTGCTGTGGATCCTCGTCTCTAATGAAGCAACAGAACAAAGAAACTAAAGAGAGAAGAAGAGGAAGTTTGGGTGAGGGGGGGGGGGGCTGGGGGAGGAGGGGTGTCAGCCATGGTTGACCTTTGTGACCCCGCCTGTCTTTTGGCTGTTCTGCTTCAGTAATTACCATGGTAACAACACATCATCAACATCATCATCGCCGCCCAGCAACAGGAAACAGTTGCAGAGACGTGCTAATTTAACCAGCTGGAGGGTGAGTGTGTGTGTGTGTGTGTGTGTGTGTGTGTGTGTGTTTAACCAATTATCACCCAGCACTGACAACCCCAGACACACACACACACACACACACACACACACACACAGACACACCCTCAGTAAAGTTAATAATGTAAACAGTGACATCAGGAGTAAAAACTCTGAAACATTAAAGTTTAATAAGTGTCATCTCTCGCTCGCCCGCTCTCTCTCTCTCACTCACAGTGCAGGTCGCTCACCCTCTCTTCTCACCCATCAGGAGGTGAGGAGGAGAATAAAACACTCTTTAGACAGTCGCCTCTCCTCCATCCTCCTGCAGGATGTAACACTTAAACATCATGGAGACGGTGAGGGTCCGCAGAGGGCCAGAGGAGGCCGGGGTCCGCAGTGGATCAGAGGAGGCTGGGGTCTGCAGAGGGCCAGAGGAGGCCGGGGTCTAGGCCAGGGTCCACAGTGGATCAGAGGAGGCTGGGGTCCGCAGAGGGCCAGAGGAGGCTGGGGTCCGCAGTGGATCAGAGGAGGCTGGGGTCTGCAGAGGGCCAGAGGAGGCCGGGGTCTAGGCCAGGGTCCACATTGGATCAGAGGAGGCTGGGGTCTGCAGAGGGCCAGAGGAGGCCGGGGTCTGCAGAGGGCCAGAGGAGGCCGGGGTCTGCAGAGGGCCAGAGAAGGCCGGGGTCTGCAGTGATTCAGAGGAGGCCGGGGTCTGCAGAGGGTCAGAGGAGGCCGGGGTCCACAGTGGATCAGAGGAGGCCGGGGTCTGCAGAGGGCCAGAGGAGGCCGGGGTCTAGGCTGGGGTCTGCAGAGGGTCAGAGGAGGCCGGGGTCTAGGCCAGGGTCCGCAGTGGATCAGAGGAGGCCGGGGTCTGCAGAGGGCCAGAGGAGGCCGAGGTCTAGGCCAGGGTTCGCAGTGGATCAGAGGAGGCCAGGGTCTGCAGAGGATCAGAGGAGACCGGGGTCTGCAGAGGGTCAGAGGAGGCCAAGGTCTGCAGAGGGCCAAAGGAGGCCGGGGTCTGCAGAGGGCCAGAGGAGGCCGAGGTCTAGGCCAGGGTCCGCAGTGGATCAGAGGAGGCCGGGGTCTGCATACAGGCAGATTATTGGTACCTGGGTTTAGGCCCAGATAAACAGGTTCTAACACAAAGGCAGATAGAAGAGAGCCTGGTCTTGTAATGAGGAGGGTGAATTATAGAAACATCGATTGTGTAGTCACAACAGAAAAGAAATGAAAAAGATTCCTGACAGAAGTTAAATACATTTTAGTTTAGTTGCATTTTATTTCCTTTGTTTTCCTCTTTGTTTTACAATCATTGATTTACAGCTGATTTACTGTAAATTATTGTACTGTAAATGTATTGTTAATGATCAGAACAGGCAGGTATCAAGGTTCAGTGTTTCTGACTTTATTGCTGAAATTCAAACAAATCCCTTAAAGGAAATAATCAAATTAAACTGTTTATATATTAATATATATCCAATATTGTATATATTATTATAAATTGTTAATCTGATGAACTTGTGTTGTTGGCTGTAAACACGATTTATCGTCAGTCTTGCTGTGAGGTCAATAAAGACTGTACACTGTTTATAACAGCACCACCTGATTATTATAATATGTGTTTATTAAACAAAACTGGTACATTAAGATTTTTTATTTAAGTTAAATGAATTAAACTTTATATATTTAGAGAACGAAATGTTAAATGTGTATTAATGTGAACTATATTCAGCAGTCAGATTTAAAGTCCATGTTTACAGAGACTGTAAATGTTCACGTTAAAATAAAGGGAATAAAAATAAAATCATCTCAAAACTTTTAAACTATAATAAAACAGAGTTTATGATTATATGTAATTATCACTGCTGCTTCTTTATCTCATTATTCTTACACAGACATTTATTTTTTTAATGTTTGTCTCACATTATTGTTTTATATTAATATATTTATTGTTATGTTGTAGTATCTATATAATATCAAAACACTTTGTTAATATGTAATAAAAACACGCTAAGTAATAAAAAACAATTTGTTAGTATGTTATGACAAAAAACACACTGTTAATATGTAATAACATAAAACACTTTGTTAAGTTATAAAAAACACTTTGTTAGTATGTAATAAAAAACAACACCTTTTTAATATGTAATAACATAAAACACTTTGTTAAGTTATAAAAAACACTTTGTTAGTATGTAATAAAAAACAACACCTTTTTAATATGTAGTAACATAAAACACTTTGTTAAGTTATAAAAAACACTTTGTTAGTATGTAATAAAAAACAACACCTTTTTAATATGTAATAACATAAAACACTTTGTTAAGTTATAAAAAACACTTTGTTAGTATGTAATAAAAAACAACACCTTTTTAATATGTAGTAACATAAAACACTTTGTTAAGTTATAAAAAACACTTTGTTAGTATGTAATAAAAAACAACACCTTTTTAATATGTAATAACATAAAACACTTTGTTAAGTTATAAAAAACACTTTGTTAGTATGTAATAAAAAACAACACCTTTTTAATATGTAGTAACAAAAAACACTTTGTTAAGTTATAAAAAACACTTTGTTAGTATGTAATAAAAAACAACACCTTTTTAATATGTAGTAACAAAAAACACTTTCTTAAGTTATAAAAAACACTTTGTTAGTATGTAATAAAAAACAACACCTTTTTAATATGTAGTAACAAAAAACACTTTGTTAAGTTATAAAAAACACTTTGTTAGTATGTAATAAAAAACAACACCTTTTTAATATGTAGTAACAAAAAACACTTTCTTAAGTTATAAAAAACACTTTGTTAGTATGTAATAAAAAACAACACCTTTTTAATATGTAGTAACAAAAAACACTTTCTTAAGTTATAAAAAACACTTTGTTAGTATGTAATAAAAAACAACACCTTTTTAATATGTAGTAACAAAAAACACTGTTAAGTTATAAAAAACACTTTGTTAGTATGTAATAAAAAACAACACCTTTTTAATATGTAGTAACAAAAAACACTTTGTTAAGTTATAAAAAACACTTTGTTAGCATGTAATAAAAAACAACACCTTTTTAATATGTAGTAACAAAAAACACTGTTAAGTTATAAAAAACACTTTGTTAGTATGTAATAAAAAACAACACCTTTTTAATATGTAGTAACATAAAACACTTTGTTAAGTTATAAAAAACACTTTGTTAGTATGTAATAAAAAACAACACCTTTTTAATATGTAGTAACAAAAAACACTTTCTTAAGTTATAAAAAACACTTTGTTAGTATGTAATAAAAAACAACACCTTTTTAATATGTAGTAACAAAAAACACTGTTAAGTTATAAAAAACACTTTGTTAGTATGTAATAAAAAACAACACCTTTTTAATATGTAGTAACATAAAACACTTTGTTAAGTTATAAAAAACACTTTGTTAGCATGTAATAAAAAACAACACCTTTTTAATATGTAGTAACAAAAAACACTTTGTTAAGTTATAAAAAACACTTTGTTAGCATGTAATAAAAAACAACACCTTTTTAATATGTAGTAACAAAAAACACTGTTAAGTTATAAAAAACACTTTGTTAGTATGTAATAAAAAACAACACCTTTTTAATATGTAGTAACAAAAAACACTTTGTTAATATGTGGGATCAGAATCTAAAATTGCTATCATTGTCAAACAGACGTCTATTTACATGTAGCAGAAGTTAAAACCTTTTATATATTTCTAAATCTCAATGATAAATATGTGGAAATAGAGTCAAAATAAATATAAATAACAAAAACGTTTTAATATCGTATTTTATGTTTCTGTATCAGCTATTACTTAAAAGCGAACACATACTATAATAATAATTATTTTTATTTATATTATTATAACTATATATTACTATATATTATATCTATTTATTATTATAATAGTAGCAGCAATGTGGAGGTATGTTCCTCTTACAAACCACAGCAAACTGCAAACAAAGAGACTGCTGCTGTCTGAATGTACCGAGTCTCTGAGGAGGGGGGAGGAGAGGTGGTGGGGAGTGGGGGGGGGGTTGACGGTAACAGAGTGGAGATGTGAGAGAAGAAGAAATGGAGGAAGAGAGTCTTTTTTCCCTCTAAAGTGTGAGAGCTATAAGTGTGTGTGTGTGTGTGTGTGTGTGTGTGTGTGTGTGTGTGTGTCTGTGTCTGTGTGTGCGTGTAAGACAGAAAAGGCCCAGAGCTCCCCCTGGTGTTCAGGAACAGAACAACACTGCAGCACACACAGTCGGGTATAACATCGACATGTTACAAAAACTATTAATATCAATAAAAATCACTATCAATACTTAGAATAATAATAATATTAATAATATAAATTATAGTGTTAATATTATTAATATTATTAATAATAATAGTAAAGAGGTAAATGTGTACAGCTGTTAGTTTATAAACACGTTCACAGACTTTCATGTTCTATTACATTAAAATACTCGTGTTATAACAGCCTTACATAAATCATAGGAGGAAAAATAACATACATGTTACGTGTCAAATCAAAGAGAAGCTTGATAAAGTGAAACCATTTAATCGCCTGTTTTTCTTTATCAGTGTGTTTTTCTTACGTTTCTGTTAGTAGTTCTGATTCTTCAATGAACCTCACATCGTTCAGTTTTCTCTCAGGTGTCATTAAACAATTCATACATTCATTAAATTAAAATACATCAAATACAGTTTTATCTAAATAGACAATCACATTTAAAAATCAACTCGATGCAGAGAATGTTATGGTCCAGATTTCAAACTGAACTGTGATTTTCTTCTTCCAGCGTCATCTAACAAACGTCCTCATGAGCGTCAGAGTCACACGTTTCAAACACAATGATATTTTTAACTACGTTTAATAAAACATATTTTAAGTTTAATAAACATTATATTTACAGTTTAGTAAAACAAAGTTAATGTGAAAAATGACAAACAAAGCTTCCTCACGATAACTCAAAGACTAAAGACATGAAAACATCAGAACAGGTTTAAACATGAAAAGAAAATGAAATGCACTTTTTCATCCTCGAAGACGAGTAAAGAAAATCATTTAAAGAAATTATTAACATTTAAAAGGAAATTATAAAACAACACAATAAACATATATAGAATAAAACAGACAAAATGATTCATTTTAGAAATTATTGTCATCTATTGTGTTATTTTACTGTATTATTTTATTGTTATTGTGTTATTTTTGTTCCTTTAAAAGACTCAGTTTGATGTGTTTCATCTCTTCCTGTTGTAATGTTGTAAACATCCTGATGAAACAAACTTCAGATAGAAACCAGTTAAAGATGAAATCATGTGATTTGATGAAAACGGTTCTTTGGTTTTACTCTGAGAGGAAAAACATTCAAATAAAAACGTGTTTCTGCTTCATATTTGTGATTTACAGTTACCGCAGACTCTCTCTCTCCATCACTCCGTCGGGGTCTCTCTACCACTCTCTCTCCTCCTCTCCGGTGTCTCTCGTCCGTCTTCGTGCTCTCAGTAAAATGACATTTAGAGCAGCAGGGTGAGAAAAGCAATCTGCCGTCCCTCCCTGGAGAGGGAGAAAGAAGGGGGAGAGAGGAGATGTAAATGTAAAAATGAGTGGAATAAAAGAAGAGAGAAGGAGGGAGGGAGGCTGAGAGAGTGGGGGGAGGGGGGTGAAATCCAGAGTGGATGAGGTGAAAAGAAAGAGAGAGAGAGGTCTGTCTTTCCCTCCAGAAACACTCTGATTCTCCGCTCTGTCCTTGCTTGCCCTAATGGATCTGTGTGTGTGTTACTGTTGTGTTACTTTGTGTGTGTCCGTGTGTTATTGTGTGTGTGAGTGTTAGGCATGTGGTCCAGCCCGTTCGGTCCCCCTACCCTTTTCACCCCCCTCTAGCATCAGTTTGCATGTGCAGGCCACCGGGATGATACATATTCAACATCCTGTCAGACTTTCAAAATAATGTTTGTCAAGAAATATTTCACATTTTATGGATCCTTCAAAGTAAAGGAAAGGACCAGGTCAGGTGACCCCTGTCACAACAATGGTGACCTTCATTGTCATAGGAACAATAATAAGTAAGTGATTCATGTTGTCAAACAGGCACAAACTGGTGTAAGCATCAAGTTTCATGTACTGAGTTTAAATGAGTGGGTTTCATTGGAGACACAGTTTAAGGTACCTTTGTTCTTCATGAAACTGAAAAAGAAACAAGAACCTTGGTTCAGTATTGGACCCAATGACTGTATATATAGATGGATGACGCGTCTCCATCTGCTCTCAAGTGATGCTGAGATAGCCCCTGTGATAGGCGCTGCCATCTTGCGATGGTGACGTCATACGGAGCCAGAGTCTGCGCAGTAGAGATCGGTGAGTGAAGCGGCCGTAGCCACTTCCGCTAACCCAAACACAAACTTCACTTACCGAAAAAACAGCAAGGATCCCGCACGCCGGCATGTTTAACAGCAGAACAGCTTCTTGTGTTGGTCATAGGTTAAAGTTCACAGGTATGGAAACTTCAATGACTGTAGTGATTGTTTTTGTTACATTTTCTCTCGCGGATCGTCCTCCACTCTGCTAATCCGGAACTGATTGGCAGCAGGAGACGAATTTGTCAACAGAGCTGTCAATCATCATTTTGACTGCATCATATAACTATTACAAATAAACTTGAGCATTAAGAACTAACTATTATGAAAGAAACCATGTTTGAGATAAATGTGTGTATATATGACGTGTATTTTGATTTTATACTTTGACCCATGTCCCATCTGTTAACATGGAGGAGGCGGGCTTTATGAGCTATACTGCAGCCAGTCAGCAGGGGGTGCTAGATTTTTGGCTTCATTTTAGGGAGCTGTCATGTCATCCATCTTTTTATACAGTCTGTGGTTGGACCCATTCAACCGCCTCAACCTTGTCCATATGATAGAGAGACGACCTCCTGATGTAGAGAGACGACCTCCTGATGTAGAGAGACCACCTCCTGATGTAGAGAGATGACCTCCTGATGCAGAGACCACCTCCTGATGTAAAGAGACCACCTACTGATGTAGAGACCACCTACTGATGTAGAGAGACCACCTCCTGATGTAGAGAGACCACCTCCTGGTGTAGAGAGACGACCTCCTGATGTAGAGACCACCTACTGATGTAGAGACCACCTCCTGATGTAAAAAGACCACCTCCCGATGTAGAGACCACCTCCTGATGTAGAGACCACCTACTGATGTAGAGACCACCTCCTGATGTAGAGAGACCACCTACTGATGTAGAGAAACCACCTCCTGATGAAGAGAGACCACCTACTGATGTAGAGACCACCTCCTGATGTGGAGAGACCACCTCCTGATGTAGAGAGACCACCTCCTGATGTAGAGACCACCTCCTGATGTAGAGACCACCTACTGATGTAAAGAGACCACCTACTGATGTAGAGACCACCTCCTGATGTAGAGACCACCTCCTGATGAAGAGACCACCTACTGATGTAAAGAGACCACCTACTGATGTAGAGACCACCTCCTGATGTAGAGACCACCTCCTGATGAAGAGACCACCTACTGATGTAAAGAGACCACCAACTGATGTAGAGACCACCTCCTGATGTAGAGAGACCATCTCCTGATGTAGAGACCACCTCCTGATGTAGAGAGACCACCTCCTGATGTAGAGACCACCTCCTGATGTAGAGAGACCACCTCCTGATGTAGAGACCACCTACTGATGTAGAGACCACCTCCTGATGTAAAGAGACCACCTACTGATGTAGAGACCACCTCCTGATATAGAGAGACCACCTCCTGATGTAGAGAGACGACCTCCTGATGTAGAGACCACCTACTGATGTAGAGACCACCTCCTGATGTAAATAGACCACCTACTGATGTAGAGACCACCTCCTGATGTAAAGAGACCACCTACTGATGTAGAGACCACCTACTGATGTAGAGAAACCACCTCCTGATGAAGAGAGACCACCTACTGATGTAGAGACCACCACCTGATGTAGAGAGACCACCTCCTGATGTTGAGACCACCCCCTGATGTAGAGACCACCTACTGATGTAGAGACCACCTCCTGATGTAGAGACCACCTCCTGATGTAGAGAGACCACCTCCTGATGTTGAGACCACCTACTGATGTAGAGACCACCTACTGATGTAGAGACCACCTCCTGATGTAGAGACCATCTCCTGATGTAGAGACAACCTCCTGATGTAAAGAGACCACCTACTGATGTAGAGACCACCTCCTGATGTAGAGAAACCACCTCCTGATGAAGAGAGACCACCTACTGATGTAGAGACCACCACCTGATGTAGAGAGACCACCTCCTGATGTAGAGACCACCTCCTGATGTAAAGAGACCACCTACTGATGTAGAGACCACCTCCTGATGTAGAGAGACCACCTCCTGATGTAGAGACCACCTTCTGATGTAGAGAGACCACCTCCTGATGTAGAGACCACCTCCTGATGTAGAGAGACCACCTCCTGATGTAGAGACCACCTCCTGATGTAAAGACCATCTCCTGATGTAGAGACCACCTCCTGATGTAAAGAGACCACCTCCTGATGTAGAGACCACCTACTGATGTAGAGACCACCTCCTGATGTAGAGAGACCACCTCCTGATGTAGAATCCTACTGATGTAGAGACCACCTCCTGATGTAGAGAGACCACCTCCTGATGTAGAGAGACCACCTACTGATGTAGAGACCACCTCCTGATGTAGAGAGACCACCTCCTGATGTAAAGACACCACCTACTGATGTAGAGACCACCTCCTGATGTAGAGACCACCTCCTGATGTAGAGAGACCACCTCCTGATGTAGAGACCACCTCCTGATGTAAAGAGACCACCTACTGATGTAGAGACCACCTACTGATGTAGAGACCACCTCCTGATGTAGAGAGACCACCTCCTGATGTAGAGACCACCTCCTGATGTAGAGAGACCACCTCCTGATGTAGAGACCACCTCCTGATGTAGAGACCACCACCTGATGTAGAGAGACCACCTCCTGATGTAGAGAGACCACCTCCTGATGTAGAGACCACCTCCTGATGTAAAGAGACCACCTACTGATGTAGAGACCACCTCCTGATGTAAAGAGACCACCTACTGATGTAGAGGCCACCTCCTGATGTAAAGAGACCACCTACTGATGTAGAGACCACCTCCTGATGTACACAGACCACCTCCTGATGTAGAGAGACCACCTCCTGATGTAGAGACCACCTCCTGATGTAGAGAGACGACCTCCTGATGTAGAGACCACCACCTGATGTAGAGAGACGACCTCCTGATGAAGAGAGACCACCTCCTGATGTAGAGACCACCACCTGATGTAGAGAGACCACCTCCTGATGGAGAGAGACCACCTACTGATGTAGAGAAACCACCTCCTAATGAAGAGAGACCACCTACTGATGTAGAGACCACCTCCTGATGTAGAGAGACCACCTCCTGATGTACACAGACCACCTCCTGATGTAGAGACCACCTACTGATGTAGAGAGACCACCTCCTGATGTAGAGAGACCACCTACTGATGTAGAGAGACCACCTCCTGATGTAGAGACCACCTCCTGATGTAGAGAGACCACCTCCTGATGTAGAGACCACCTACTGATGTAGAGAGACCACCTCCTGATGTAGAGAGACCACCTACTGATGTAGAGAGACCACCTCCTGATGTAGAGACCACCTCCTGATGTAGAAACCTACTGATGTAGAGAGACCACCTACTGATGTAGAAACCTACTGATGTAGAGACCACCTCCTGATGTAGAGAGACAACCTCCTGATGTAAAGAGACCACCTACTGATGTAGAGACCACCACCTGATGTAGAAACCTACTGATGTAGAGAGACCACCTACTGATGTAGAAACCTACTGATGTAGAGAGACCACCTCCTGATGTAGAAACCTACTGATGTAGAGACCACCTCCTGATGTAGAGAGACCACCTACTGATGTAGAGACCACCACCTGATGTAGAGAGACAACCTCCTGATGTAGAGAGACCACCTCCTGATGTAGAAACCTACTGATGTAGAGAGACCACCTCCTGATGTAGAAACCTACTGATGTAGAGACCACCTCCTGATGTAGAGAGACAACCTCCTGATGTAAAGAGACCACCTCCTGATGTAGAGACCACCACCTGATGTAGAAACCTACTGATGTAGAGAGACCACCTCCTGATGTAGAAACCTACTGATGTAGAGACCACCTCCTGATGTAGAGAGACAACCTCCTGATGTAAAGAGACCACCTACTGATGTAGAGACCACCACCTGATGTAGAGAGACAACCTCCTGATGTAAAGAGACCACCTACTGATGTAGAGACCACCTCCTGATGTAGAGAGACCGGCTCCTGATGTAGAGAGACCACCTCCTGATGTGTTTTTGTTCAGTTGGTGTCGTTGGTCCCTCATGATTGTTGAGGATCTGGCCCTGAACAGACAGCACTGAGACAGCGATGTAACCTCAGAGTGTTTCTCTGCTGTAAAGGACAAAAAGAGGACATCTCTGTGTGTTTGTGTATTAATAGGAAATGACAGCCCTGTGGTCCTGGACGATGTTAAGCTGTCAGCAGTGAACTGATTGGCCAGATGTCGGCTAACGCTGCTAACAGCCCAGAGGGGCCGACTCAGTGCTCTGCAGACTTCTCAGAATCTGTTTAAGACTTTTCATGATTTCCTTTTACCCTCGTTGAACACCAGGATTCTGTTCTCTCACTTTAGTTTTCTGACGTCTGATCTTTTTTAAGCAATAAGATAATGTTGTTTTCAACATAATATCTCACTTGTTATCCACACATTTTTCATGAAATGATTTATGTAAATTTCACACACACTCTTTGTGAGCAACAACAACTGTCTTTGTTTCCTGGCATGTTCAGTGCATTTGGTATATTTGAGTCCCACTAAGCAGAATGCTGATGTTCCACTGACAGAAGAGGTCAGGTTTGAAAGGTGGATGTGATTGTACCACGAACACTGTTCTGTGGGAATATTCTTCCTCCTGTCTGCGCCGTTCAAAGAGAAACTAAATGTTTCCTTTGGGGAATAAAAACTCAAAAATCAGCATTTTGTTTTCCCTCGGCTACTCCGTAAAACATCCAGGAATATTTTATTATTTTCTGTTGTTCATGTTTCTTCCTTTCATGTGCTGTATTTGTGTCAGATTTGACACTGTTCATTTCTGACTAAATGACGAGTAGGAGAGTTTCTTTTCTCGCCTTTAAACGTCTTTAAACTGTGTTTCCTGAACACAGCATCTGAAATCTGTCTGTGCGGTCCAACTACAGGAGCCCAGAGGGTTCAGTTCAGTCTGCCTCTGCTATGTGTCGTATCAGCGACTGGAGGTCACTTCAGCTTTTTGTTTTAAATCCACTGGAAACATATTAATAATAATCCAGTGTGCAGATTGCCTCTTTCTGCTCCTGTTAAGTAGGTTAAACTCGTCCACTTTCACTTCAAACGCTCTTTAATGGAGACCAAAGCAATCTGCCAGGAACAAAGCAGTTATTAGTGTCTTTTGTCTCGGCCACAAAGCTTCCAGCTGCTAATTAACAAGCACAGTCTTATCACACACCTCCACGTTCAGTCTGCTGCTGCAACTATCAGCTGCAGGAACACAGGCGGCCTGCCAGCAGAGGCAGCGCTCAGCCGGCGTGGACGGGATAACAGGGATTCAGATCAATCATTCTTTAAACATTTTTATATCTTTAACTCTGACAGGGTTAGTTTCCTCCTTTTACTCTTAATTTATCTGCATCACAAATGTTATTATAAAACGATTCCCTGACTGAGTTATCATCGATACCTCTGAGTGAAGTTTGGAGCATCAAGAGACTGAAGACGTCTCTGCTAAATATCAAAGCAAGTTAAGTATATTTATTTTAGGTGCATTGTTAGAGCGCACGTGGCTGTTTCCTGAGCTGCCTTCTTTAGCTTATGATGTGTCACTGAATGATTCATCGTCTACATGAACACGAAGCAGACTGAACTCTGATTCTCTATCGGAGCTCAACGTTTATATTCAGATCATTTCCATCTTTGCCGGCAGAAACGTTTCCAAACGTTTACGACAGGATTTGGATCAAAACAACATCAGATACAGAAGAACAGTTAGTCACCAACACTGGCTCAACACAGACATTTCACTTCCTTTGTTTAGGTTCATCACAAAGTCAATTAAATCAAAGCAACACGTCATTTAAAAAGCTGACGCAGCTTTCAGACTGAAGCAGCGCTCACGTGTTCACCTGAAGCAGCGCACACGTGTTCACCTGAAGCAGCGCTCACGTGTTCACCTGAAGCAGCGCACACGTGTTCACCTGAAGCAGCTCTCACGTGTTCACCTGAAGCAGCGCTCACGTGAGAGCTTGCAGCACTCTCACCTGAAGCAGCTCTCACGTGTTCACCTGAAGCAGCGCACACGTGTTCACCTGAAGCAGCTCTCACGTGTTCACCTGAAGCAGCGCTCACGTGTTCACCTGAAGCAGCTCTCACGTGTTCACCTGAAGCAGCTCTCACGTGTTCACCTGCAGCACTCTCACCTGAAGCAGCGCACACGTGTTCACCTGAAGCAGCGCTCACGTGTTCACCTGAAGCAGCTCTCACGTGAGAGCTTGCAGCACTCTCACCTGAAGCAGCGCTCACGTGTTCACCTGAAGCAGCGCTCACGTGTTCACCTGAAGCAGCGCACACGTGTTCACCTGAAGCAGCTCTCACGTGTTCACCTGAAGCAGCTCTCACCTGAAGCAGCGCTCACGTGTTCACCTGAAGCAGCGCTCACGTGTTCACCTGGAGCAGCTCTCACGTGTTCACCTGGAGCAGCTCTCACGTGTTCACCTGGAGCAGCTCTCAGCGTCTCTGTGTTTGAGGATCAGAATCAGATCACAAACATGAAATTAAACGACAGCAGCTGATTTCACCTGAACCTGCGACTCAAACTGACGCTCTGATATAAACGGAGAGGAGAGACTCTGTCACATTAACATGTTTAATATATGTTAATATATATGTTTAATATATGTTAATATATGATATATATATATGTTTAATATATGTTAATATATGTTAATATATGTTTAATATATGTTAATATATGTTTAATATATGTTAATATATGATAAATATATGTTTAATATATGTTTAATATATGTTAATATATGATAAATATATGTTTAATATATGTTTAATATATGTTAATATATGTTAAAATATATTTAATATATGTTAATGTATACATTTAATATAAACAGGTTTGATAGATATGTTTAATAAATACAGTAGCGTGCAAAAGTCTCAGGCAGGTGTGAAAAATGCTGTAAACTAAGAATGCTTTCAAAAATATAAATAATAATTGTTTATTTTGATCAATTTACAAAATGATCAGTGAGCGAACAAAAGAAAATCTAAATCAAATCAATATCTGGTGTTACTACACTTTGCTTTCAAACCAGCATCAGTTCTTACAGG
The DNA here is from genome assembly GCF_022749685.1 of Semicossyphus pulcher. NCBI lineage: Eukaryota > Metazoa > Chordata > Actinopteri > Labriformes > Labridae > Semicossyphus > Semicossyphus pulcher. The sequence continues at coordinate 26,828,680 of NW_027211670.1, read as the reverse complement.
TACACCTGCACACAGTCAGGGATGTAGTAGGATTATAGTCAGGTGTATGATCAACCAATGATACCAGACAGGTGCTAATGATCATCAGTGTCACATGTAGGTTGAAACACAGTCATTGAGTGAAACAGAAACAGCTGTGTAGGAGGCTTAAAACTGGCTGAGGAACAGCCAAACTCTGCTACCAAGGTGAGGCTGTGGAAGACAGTTTCATGTCACAGGTCAGACACCATGGCAAGACTGAGCACAGCAACAAGACACAAGGTAGTTATTCTGCATCAGCAAGGTCTCTCCCAGGCAAAGATTTCAAAGCACGCTGGGGTTTCAAGATGTGCTGTTCAAGCTCTTTGGAAGAAGCACAAAGAAACGGGCGACGTTGAGGATCGTAGACGCAGTGGTCGGCCGAGGAAACTTAGTGCAGCAGGTGAAAAACACATCGAGCTTATTTCCCTTCCAAATGGGAAGATGTCCAGCAGAGCCATCAGCCATCAGAAACCAGTGGGACCCAGGTACACCCATCTACTGTCCGGAGAAGTCTGGCCACAAGTGGTCTTCATGGAAGAGCTGCAGCCTAAAAGCCTCCGACATGGAAACAAGGCCAAGCCACTCAACGATGCACGAAAACATATGGCAGCAGGTGTTCTGGACTGATGAGTCGGAATGTGAAATATTTGGCTGCAGCAGAGGGCAGTTTGTTCGCCGAAGGGCTGGAGAGCGCTACGATAATGAGTGGGCTAACAGGGTAATTAGGCTAATGATAAAGTGCACACATTCTTCACATATAACCATCTAACACTCAGTTGTAGTATTTATGTTATAATCATATACATGTTATGAATATGTTATAATCATATACATGTTATGAATATGTTATAATCATATACATGTTATGAATATGTTATAATCATATACATGTTATATACATGTTATAATCATATATATGTTACAGTCATAGTTTATAGTAAATCTATAAACACGTTCAGATCAGTGTTTTAGATTTTCTTCCATCAGGTTGAAGCTGCTCACAGCCATAATCAACTGTGTTTGCTTCCTGCGTAAAAACACACCAGGTATTGACATCTGTCAGCGCGCGCGCGCACACACACACACACACACACAGAGCAGTTTGCTGTGTGAGCACTTTGTTGCTTCATAAATAGAACTCCCTGTTTCTCCTGATTTT
>NW_027211670.1:26810000-26820000 GCF_022749685.1 Semicossyphus pulcher | reverse complement strand
CAGGCCTGTTTCGTTGTTAAGCTGCAGATCTTCCACGTTTTACAGTCGGTGCTGTTAAAGTTACTTTTTAACATCTAACATTTTGAATTTAACTGAAACAGCTGAAAAAATCTAGATAAGAACATTTATTTGAAAAAATTCAAACGCTGATCAATGAGACATTTCTGAGCTGCATCAGGTGTAACTGGAACAGTGTGAGTACACTGACTTCAGTGTAGCTGTGTAACAGAACATTTCCTTTGTGTATGAGCAGTGAGCTCTGTGACGGGAGGAGTATGTAGTCAACAGCCCTGTGGGGCTCTGCAGGCTAACATCAGAATGCTAACATGCTAATGTTTAGCAGGTAAAATGTTAACAGGTTCACCAGGATTAGAGTGTTAGCATGTAGCTTGTTAGCATTAAAAACAGAGTAAAGCTTCTGCTGGTATTTGGTCGTAAAGTGTTGTTCACATGTTGACCTGATGATGGCGCTACATTACAGTCAGTAGAAACATTCCTCCTGATGGAAACCTGCAGGAAGTGACACAAACACAACACACGAGGAGACACGGCGGATTAATGAGACAAGACAATAAAAACCAACCTGAAGTGAAACAAGTTCACATTTTGATAATGATGGTGTGAACTGAACCATGAGTTAAATAAGGAGTAAACATTCAGTGTGTGTTTACGTTTCAAATGACAAAGATTGAAAATGTTAGAATATTTGTGTATATTTTTTATTATTTTTTACCATCCTGTGGTTACTGGCTGAAAACCCTGAAATAATACAAATATAAATTATACATATCAGTTAATCAGTAGTCATATAAAGTGTGTAAAGTCATTGGCGCCTAATCAATAAGTAAAATATAACATTTAACAATAAAATATGTTGCTGCTGATATTTGTGTGTATTACTTACAGTGTGTATTTAACACATACAATGTATAAAAAGATGGCCGACATGACAGCCCAAATCCTCTCTGTCGCCTCCTCCATGTTAACAGATGGGACATGAGTCAAACTATAAAATCTAAATACATGTCAAATACATTTTTCTCCAACATGGTTTCTGTCATTATAGTTAGTTCTTATCCTGCTGATTTATGTCCAAGTGTTCATTTTTCTGACATGTTTACTTTTAATTAGTTATTTGATGCTATAAAAAGGGGGTGTGGCCTCATGATTGACAGCTCTGTGGACAAATGGGGCTCCTGCAGCGTTCTGTTCCCGAGTAGCAGAGTAGAGGAGGAACGGCGAGAGGAGACGTAACGAACACTAACACTACAGTCATTGAACTTTCTGCTTCAGACCGACACAAGAGCTGCTCTGCTGTTAAACACGCCGACGTGCTCCACCCGCTGATCTCTACTGTGCAGCTCTCGCTTCAAATTATGTCACCATCACAAGATGGCAGCGCCTATCACAGGGGTGTGGTACTCATTGGGAGTAAATGGAGACGCGTCGTCCATCTATATAAAGACTCAGAGTACACCTGAGCAGTGCTGCTGCAGCACCCTCAGCTGTTTGTGTAACATCCTGACCTGTTTAAGGAGCGCTTCATTTCCCTCCCTGTGTCACTGATTCAGCTGATTATTTGACTTGTATGTTTAATATGAGAGTTTGTGGTTGTGCAGCCTAATGGAGTGAAGTCTGCAGCTCTAAACGATGCTCACAGTCACTTAAGGAGGAAGTGTTCCAGATAACTGCTGAATATTTAACCTCCGAGCGCCTGTGAATGCGGAATGAGAGCTGCTTTAAAGGTGGTTTAATCACTAGCGCTGCCTGCACGCTCCATTATAGAGGCTGAATTAAACATGAGTGCAGGAGCGAACACACAGCATGAGTCATCACCTGCAGCCTGTCGACCAATCAGCTGCGAGGAAGCTTCACCTGAGAGCTCTGATTGGACCAGAGACACAGAGCTGAGCCGATGACAGAAACACAACTTTTGAAGTTTTTCTGAGATAAATTTAACTTCCTGAAACTCCACCAACACATCGTCATGGTGACAGATGTTAAGGTGTGATTACCCACAATCCACCAGGAGGAAAGAAAGTTACATCACTTTCTGCTGTGAGGATGAACAGGTGGACATATTGTCACCCCAATGAAGAAGATGAGAGTCCCTCAAATTAAATCTGTGTTTTATTTGTTGATTAATTCTGCTCATTAATAATGTCCAAGTTCAGTCTGTGCAGAACTTACAATCATTAACACGCGTTATCAACTATTGTGTTCATAACGTGATTTTCATCATTTATTTCTTTTGTATCCTCTGTGTGTGTGTGTGTGTGTGTGTGTGTGTGTGTGTGTGTGTGTGTGTGTCGTCCTTGACCTGTCATGTCTCTCCTCAGGAAGCTGCGTGTAAATTAACGAGCCAGTAATTAATCTTAATTAGAGAGGAGGAGACTCTGTGTGTGTGTGTGTGTGTGTGTGTGTGTGTGTGTGTGTGTGTGTGTGTGTGTGTGTGTGTGTGCGTGCGTGTGTGTGTGTGTGTGTCAGCAGACAGCTGGACTCTCTGCTGCTGCCTTGCTCCAGGGCTCTGCTGCTGTTTCAGGGATTAAACCTGTGACCTTCAGCCGCTCAGACTCTGAACATGGTGTTTGTTTGAATGAGCAGATTTCAGTCAGGATCAGCGGTTTGTGTTCACATGTAGTTTCAGGTGTAGTTCAGATGTAGTTTCAGGTGTAGTTCAGATGTAGTTTCAGATGTAGCTCAGATGTAGTTTCAGGTGTAGTTCACATGTAGTTTCAGATGTAGTTTCAGATGTAGTTCAGATGTAGTTTCAGATGTAGTTCAGATGTTGTTTCAGATGTAGCTCAGATGTAGTTTCAGGTGTAGTTTCAGGTGTAGCTCAGATGTAGTTTCAGATGTAGCTCAGATGTAGTTTCAGATGTAGTTTCAGATGTAGTTCAGATGTAGCTCAGATGTAGTTTCAGATGTAGCTCAGATGTAGTTTCAGGTGTAGTTTCAGGTGTAGCTCAGATGTAGTTTCAGATGTAGTTCAGATGTAGTTTCAGATGTAGTTCAGATGTAGTTTCAGATGTAGCTCAGATGTAGTTTCAGGTGTAGCTCAGATGTAGTTTCAGGTGTAGTTTCAGGTGTAGCTCAGATGTAGTTTCAGATGTAGTTCAGATGTAGTTTCAGATGTAGTTCAGATGTAGTTCAGGTGTAGTTCAGATGTAGTTCAGGTGTAGTTCAGGTGTAGTTCAGATGTAGTTTCAGATGTAGTTCAGATGTAGTTTCAGATGTAGTTCAGATGTAGTTCAGGTGTAGTTCAGATGTAGTTCAGGTGTAGTTCAGGTGTAGTTCAGATGTAGTTTCAGATGTAGTTCAGATGTAGTTTCAGATGTAGTTTCAGATGTAGTTCAGGTGTAGTTCAGGTGTAGTTTCAGATGTAGCTCAGATGTAGTTTCAGGTGTAGTTCAGATGTAGTTCAGGTGTAGTTCAGGTGTAGTTTCAGATGTAGCTCAGATGTAGTTTCAGACGTAGTTTAAGATGTAGCTCAGATGTAGTTTCAGATGTAGTTTCAGATGTAGCTCAGATGTAGTTTCAGATGTAGCTCAGATGTAGTTTCAGATGTAGTTTCAGATGTAGCTCAGATGTAGTTTCAGATGTAGTTTCAGATGTAGTTCAGGTGTAGCTCAGATGTAGTTTCAGATGTAGTTTCAGATGTAGTTTCAGATGTAGCTCAGATGTAGTTTCAGATGTAGTTCAGATGTAGTTCAGGTGTAGCTCAGATGTAGTTTCAGATGTAGTTTCAGATGTAGTTTCAGATGTAGCTCAGATGTAGTTTCAGATGTAGTTTCAGATGTAGTTTCAAATGTAGTTCAGGTGTAGCTCAGATGTAGTTTCAGATGTAGTTCAGATGTAGCTCAGATGTAGTTTCAGACGTAGTTTAAGATGTAGCTCAGATGTAGTTTCAGATGTAGTTTCAGATGTAGCTCAGATGTAGTTTCAGATGTAGCTCAGATGTAGTTTCAGATGTAGTTTCAGGTGTAGTTTCAGATGTAGTTTCAGATGTAGTTCAGGTGTAGTTCAGATGTAGTTTCAGATGTAGTTTCAGATGTAGTTTCAGATGTAGTTCAGATGTAGCTCAGATGTAGTTTCAGATGTAGTTTCAGATGTAGTTCAGATGTAGTTTCAGATGTAGTTTCAGATGTAGTTCAGGTGTAGTTCAGATGTAGTTTCAGATGTAGTTCAGGTGTAGTTCAGATGTAGTTTCAGATGTAGTTTCAGGTGTAGTTTCAGATGTAGTTTCAGATGTAGTTCAGGTGTAGTTCAGATGTAGTTTCAGATGTAGTTTCAGATGTAGTTTCAGATGTAGTTCAGATGTAGCTCAGATGTAGTTTCAGATGTAGTTTCAGATGTAGTTCAGATGTAGTTTCAGATGTAGTTTCAGGTGTAGTTTCAGATGTAGTTCAGATGTAGTTCAGGTGTAGTTCAGGTGTAGTTCAGATGTAGTTCAGGTGTAGCTCAGATGTAGTTTCAGATGTAGTTCAGATGTAGTTTCAGATGTAGCTCAGATGTAGTTTCAGATGTAGTTTCAAATGTAGTTCAGGTGTAGCTCAGATGTAGTTCAGGTGTAGCTCAGATGTAGTTCCGATGTAGCTCAGATGTAGTTTCAGATGTAGTTTCAGATGTAGTTCAGATGTAGTTTCAGATGTAGTTCAGATGTAGTTTCAGATGTAGCTCAGATGTAGTTTCAGATGTAGTTTCAGATGTAGTTCAGATGTAGTTTCAGATGTAGTTCAGATGTAGTTTCAGGTGTAGTTTCAGGTGTAGTTTCAGATGTAGTTCAGATGTAGTTTCAGGTGTAGTTTCAGATGTAGTTTCAGGTGTAGTTTCAGATGTAGTTTCAGGTGTAGTTTCAGATGTAGTTCAGATGTAGCTCAGATGTAGTTTCAGACGTAGTTTAAGATGTAGCTCAGATGTAGTTCAGATGTAGTTTCAGATGTAGCTCAGATGTAGTTTCAGATGTAGTTTCAGATGTAGTTCAGATGTAGTTTCAGATGTAGTTCAGATGTAGTTTCAGGTGTAGTTTCAGGTGTAGTTTCAGATGTAGTTCAGATGTAGTTTCAGGTGTAGTTTCAGATTTAGTTCAGATGTAGTTTCAGATGTAGTTCAGATGTAGTTTCAGGTGTAGTTTCAGGTGTAGTTTCAGGTGTAGTTCAGATGTAGTTTCAGATGTAGTTCAGATGTAGTTTCAGGTGTAGTTTCAGATGTAGTTCAGATGTAGTTTCAGATGTAGTTCAGATGTAGTTTCAGGTGTAGTTTCAGGTGTAGTTTCAGATGTAGTTCAGATGTAGTTCAGATGTAGTTTCAGGTGTAGTTTCAGGTGTAGTTTCAGATGTAGTTTCAGATGTAGTTCAGATGTAGTTTCAGATGTAGTTCAGATGTAGTTTCAGATGTAGTTCAGATGTAGTTTCAGGTGTAGTTTCAGATTTAGTTCAGGTGTAGTTCAGATGTAGTTCAGGTGTAGTTTCAGTTTGGTTAAATGACGTTACAGCTCCAGTAGAAACAGTTCAGTCAGTCAGCTCATGTCTGTCACAGTGTGAAATGTTTCTTGCAGCAGCAGCTTGTGTTTACCGTCGAGGCTCCGCCCTCATCACTCCTCAGATTTGTGTTACTTGTTAAGAGATAACATCTTAAAGCCCCTCCTCCTATTGGACAAAGGGCACCGTTGTCCCTGCTCTCTGACTGTCGGGTTTGGAAACACATATAAAATATTAAAATGTCCTAAATGACAAATTAAACTGAAGCTTTTTGACTGACAGCTGGAAAGGGACCAATCACAGGCTGAGCTGAGGAAGTAAAAGAGGATCAACCCTGATGGTGACGGACGTTCAAGTACAATATGTTCACACACACACACACACACACACACACACACATGCACGCACTCACACACACGGTGCAGGATGATTGACAGAGCTAATTAACAGCAGTGTATGCAGATCAGCCCTCAGAACCTGATTCCCAGTATCACAGACACACACACACACACACACACACACACAGACACACACACACACACACACACACACACACAAAGACACACAAAGACTTTAAATAAGTTAAAGCAGACTGCAGACTCAGCTCCTCACCGACCTGTAATAACAGATGATGAGGATGATTGATGTGTTTCCGTGGTAACGTCACAGATTCTAACACTGATGAGTAACCAACGTTAAATTAACAGAGGGGACATCACACTGTCTGTCTATCTACCTGTCTGTCTGTCTGTCTGCCTGCTTGCCTGTCTGTCTTCCTGTCTTCCTGTCTGTCTGCCTGTCTGTCTTCAGTATATTCAATATAATAATAATTCTTATGTTTATCTGATGTTTTGTTTATAGACTAAATAACTGTCACATCCAGACAGACGACCGTCTTTGATCAAATGTGTCATCCCGTCACCGATCTCAGACAGAGAGACGTCCTCTTTGTCTTCACATGATGACACATGTTTATATTTACCTGACTGTCAGCCTGGACCTGCTCTTTCTCTCTCTCTCCCTCCGTGTTGCCGTAGATCGCCGGCGTGCAGCCGAGCGACATGTTCACTGACATTTGTAAACATCAGGACTCTGACTGTGTTCAAAGCTGCAGCGAGTCGACCATCACACCAACATTAGATCTTTGTAGGCGTCTCTTTTGTTCCCCCACAGCTGGATCCAGATCAGCCTCAGCTCCCTGACATTCAACAGATCAGAGGTCAGAGGTCAGAGGTCAAAGAGGCGGGGCTTACAGGCTCTAAGCTGAATAAAAAACTGTATTTAGATCAATCTGATGATGTAGTAAGTATTGATCATGTTTCAGCACACACACCTGTCTCCACACTCACCTGGTGGGGATCCTGTGTGTGTGTGTGTGTGTGTGTGTGTGTGTGTGTGTGTGTTTCCGCAGCCTGTTCTTCTTCTCTGATCTTTATTCTGGCAGCAGACTGTACTCTCTTTCTCTCACACACACTCTCAGTTAAACCAACAACAGGCTGTTTAACAGTGTTGTGTTTGTGCACGCTAGCTCGTTAGCATCGTGGATTCACATGTAATTAGTTTACAGTAGAAGCTTGTTAGCTAGGAGGGCCTTAACGAGGAGCCGGCCTTGAGACTAACGAGCTGAATGTCACACTAATGATTTAATTACTTAGTGAAACAGGCAGAACCAATATCAGCTCGTTAGCATCAAAGTGTCTCAACGAGCTGCTGAGTGTGTTTACAGGAATAATTGTATGTTTTTAGAGTGTAAATGATCTCTAGCTGTTAGCTGTTAGCTGTTAGCCGTTAGCCGATAGCGTGTTAACAAACCTCCTGCCTGTTTGATTAATAAAAACTGAAGACAAGCTGTGCAGAGAAACACAAAGCTGAACAGTCGACGATGAATGGACTGTGGCTCAGGTGGTCGAGTGAGTCGTCCTCTCTTCGGTCTTTTCACCTCTGAAGTCCTTAAAGGGACCTGTTCCTTCCTTTAGTCATGTGTGGTTCATATTTAAGAAGTGTCACAACACCGTTTCCAGCCTTTTCTCTGTCTTCACAACAAGCAGCTGGAAGAGTTCTTGTAAATGTACACGTTCTCTCAAAGGCGTCTGTGTGAGAACCAACAGGGCTCCGACTCATTGTGACATCATTTCTCACTATTTTCACCACAGTGACAAACCAAACAGTCAGTACATTAGTGGAGAAATAATCGGCTTCCTGCTGTTAGGAAGTTTATTGGGCCCAGGACGCTGCCCTGAGAAACGCCAACTATGATCTACCTGTAAGGTGAAACTGACGGTAACTGATCGCTGATTCTAAATCTCTTCATTATCATCTCGTGATCGACCTGGGAGGGAATTTGGTTCAAATCAGACCCAGTGTTTCTTTACAGCTGATATTTCTTTTCTCTCAGTGTTCTGACAGATGTGATGACTGATGTGGTGACTGGTTCGCTTGATGCTGGGTAACCTGGGGAGGGTACTTTTTAACTTGATGTGGCTGCAAATGTTGACCTACATGTGGGCGATCGTGGGCAACGATGGGTCAAACAAACGTGAGTCTGTTTAATTCCCGTTTAAGACCAACACTCACTGTAGAAGTGAGCTACACGATCTACGTACAGGACTTCACCTAGAGGGGGCCGAGGTCAGTGCTGAGCAGGCTGCTGTGTTCGACGAGCTGGAGTGAGAAAGTGTAACTGCAGGAAACATCCACGTGGGTCCACGGCCCAGAAAAGATCCTGTACAAACACAGAAGTTATAATATGAAGGAGGGTGGAGATGATCGTAAACGAGCTGCTGACTGACTGTCAGAGGACGGTTATATTCCACAGACGAACAAGACGAGTGGATCCGAACACGTCTGGACCCACAAACAGAATAAAGCTCAGTAGCTCTGTGTTTTTACTCGAGTGGCGCGTCTCTCTCTTCATCTCTCTAATTGACTCCCTCTCCTCACTTCTGTGTCTCTCTTCATCTCCCCCTGTCTCCCTCTCTGTCTGTCTTCCTCTCTGTCTGTCTGTCTGTCCGTCTGTCTGTTTTTAGCTGCAGGGCTCTCTCAGCGTTGTTTCTCTCCGCGGCTGATTGGCTGCTGAATTACTGAGGGAATCACTTTGATTGGCAGCTGAGAGCGCACAGTAACAGCTTGGCAGAAAGAACACAGGACTACTAATTACTGAGGAGAGTGTGTGTGTGTGTGTGTGTGTGTGTGTGTGTGTGTGTGTGTGTTGGATGATGTGACGATCATGTCGTTCCCAGTGGTCATCAGAGAAGATTAGCTGCTATCGCCGGGGGAAACACACACACTGTTGCACACACACACACACACACTGTTGCACACACACACACACACACTTGTCATGTTTTTAAATGTTTCTGACACGTCTGAGTCTTCTTCTCCTTATCGGGGGGTGGGGGGGGGGTTACACTCTGGATCAGTACACCTGTGCTGACACAGGGTGGGGTCACGGTCACAGCAGGCTGAACAGGTTGGCCTCAGACGCTTCATGCTCGGCTGCTGGAGGTCACAGCTTGATGGAGCCAACAGAAACACATCGTCTGCAGGGAGCAGAGCTGGAACTCTCAGGCCCCCAGACAGGACTCTCTTCCCCCAGACGCACCTTGAGCTTCTGATCAGACCTCGGATCAGACCTCGGATCAGACCTCAGATCAGGCCTCAGATCAGACCAGACCTCAGACCAGACCTCAGATCAGACCTCAGATCAGACCTCGGATCAGACCTCAGATCAGACCTCAGATCAGACCTCAGATCAGACCTCAGATCAGACCTCAGATCAGACCTCGGATCAGACCTCAGATCAGACCTCAGATCAGATCAGACCTCAGATCAGACCTCAGATCAGACCTCAGATCAGACCTCGGATCAGACCTCAGATCAGACCTCAGATCAGACCTCAGATCAGACCTCGGATCAGACCTCAGATCAGACCTCAGATCAGATCAGACCTCAGATCAGACCTCAGATCAGACCAGACCTCAGATCAGACCTCAGATCAGACCTCAGATCAGACCTCAGATCAGATCAGACCTCAGATCAGACCTCAGATCAGACCTCAGACCAGACCTCAGACCAGACCTCAGATCAGACCTCAGATCAGACCAGACCTCAGATCAGACCTCAGATCAGACCTCAGACCAGACCTCAGACCAGACCTCAGATCAGACCAGACCTCAGATCAGACCTCAGATCAGACCTCAGATCAGACCTCAGATCAGACCAGACCTCAGACCAGACCTCAGATCAGACCTCAGATCAGACCAGACCTCAGATCAGACCTCGGATCAGACCTCAGATCAGACCTCGGATCAGACCTCAGATCAGACCTCAGATCAGACCAGACCTCAGATCAGACCTCGGATCAGACCAGACCTCAGATCAGACCAGACCTCAGATCAGACCTCGGATCAGACCTCGGATCAGACCTCAGATCAGACCTCAGATCAGACCTCAGATCAGTGACTTCCTGTTTCTCTGACAGAAACATTTTCAGTTTCTTTAAATTTATTTTTGTTTTTAAC
>NW_027211670.1:26787500-26805000 GCF_022749685.1 Semicossyphus pulcher | reverse complement strand
TGTGAGGAGCCAGTGAGGAGCCTGTTAGGAGCCTGTGAGGAGCCTGTGAGGAGCCTGTGAGGAGCCAGTGAGGAGCAGTGAGGAGCCTGTGAGGAGACAGTGAGGAGCAGTGAGGAGCCTGTTAGGAGCCTGTGAGGAGCCTGTGAGGAGCCTGTGAGGAGCCAGTGAGGAGCAGTGAGGAGCCTGTGAGGAGACAGTGAGGAGCAGTGAGGAGCCTGTTAGGAGCCAGTGAGGAGCCTGTGAGGAGCCAGTGAGGAGCCTGTGAGGAGCCAGTGAGGAGCAGTGAGGAGCCTGTGAGGAGACAGTGAGGAGCAGTGAGGAGCCTGTTAGGAGCCAGTGAGGAGCCTGTGAGGAGCCAGTGAGGAGCAGTGAGGAGCCTGTTAGGAGCCAGTGAGGAGCCTGTGAGGAGCAGTGAGGAGCCTGTGAGGAGCAGTGAGGAGCCAGTGAGGAGCCGGAGGTTCTAAAGTCCTCCAAGGAGGTCCAGGACTCCTGGAGCTTTGGACTGTGTCACTAAAGATGCAAAGAGTTGCTTCAAGTCTGAAATACAATCAGAAATAAAGAGATGTCGTGTCGCGAGTGACCCCTGTCATGAATGTGATAACGTGACATGTATAAGGTGATCTAATCAGGTGCAGCGCAGCAGCAGGGTCCCTGTGAAGAATCAAAGAGGAAACATGAATAAAACATTAAAGTGACGGCGAACTAACGACCGCACGCCAGCGTTAAAATTTAAACTTTTACCGTCATTATTATTTTTATTATTCGTGGACATAATGTGATCAGAAATGTAATCCGACACTCGACGCTCAAACAGGCTCTTCATTAACCACAGTTACCATGGTAACCAGTGAAACAGAGAATGTGATTAAGTGTAGAAGAAGAAGAAGAAGAGATAAAGGAGTGGTGGAGGATTGATGTAGGGGTGATGTAGTCCGGGTTCTGACTTAGGACCAAAATTAATGTTGCCATAGTAACAGGTGCTTCAGGCCTGGCTGCAGCCTGGTTCAAGGCCTGGTTATGTCTTGTCCTCGCCTGGTTCAGACCGACGTGGTTTAGACCTGGTCCTGACCTGGTCCTGGCCCGGTTCAGGTGGTTGTGTTGTAGCGGATCATGTGACTCTTTAACGAGCTCTTATCTGTGTGTGGGAGGATCACGGAGCTGCTGGAAGACCTCGTTAAAGACATCAAGTGTCGCTAACGACCTCCTGATTAAACCTTCACACACAGAAATCCTCCTGACTGTGATGTGAAGAGTCTCCAGCTCTCCTCCTCTTCATCTCCGCCTCGCTCTCAGTCTCTCTCCTGACAGATCGACTGATTTAATTGATTTAATCACCCACCTGAGAGAGGAGGGGAGGGAGGGGGAGGGAGGGGGAGGTGAGCTCTGTGAAAAGTTAAGCAGCAGGAGGAGAACGACTGATGGTCCCTCTTTCGTCTCCAGAGGATCAGAGGCGAGCTGTTAGCAGCTAATGCTAGCATCCTGCTGCTGTGTGTCTAATGGAGTTTCCATGTTTCAGAGGGACGCGGTCGCGCTGAGGACGGACACACGCTCGTGTGTTTTGTTTGGACGTTAAGTGATGTGAGATGTAAACGGGCGGCCGGACAGGAACACGTTCTCTACAGAGTGAAGCTATCAGACCGCTCGATAAACACACTGATCTTTTTCTCTGAGGAGCTCAGCTGCTACAGCCTGAAGCTGTTCATCCACACAGGTCAGAGGTCAGAGGTCAAACCAGGCACAGCAGATCCCCAAACTTCAGAAATAAAAATCACATTTTACTCATTTGTTGCCTTAAAGTTTGATGACATAGCTGTGATGTTCTTAAAGTAGGAGAGAACACCTGCAGCTGAAATCACCTGTAATTGGACGAGCTCGATGTCCATCATCTTCACGACCTGAAACTAAACCTGGACCGTCTGCACCGAACGAACGACTGTAAATAAAGTTTATTAAAGTCGGTCAGGAGGAAACTCGCTGCTGCTGGAGATAATAAGGTCAGTGGGACAGGAGTGTGTGTGTGTGTGTGTGTGTGTGTGTGTGTGTGTGTGTGTGTGTGTGTCTCACTGACCATCTGGGCATGCTCCATAGAGACTGAACTCAGAGTTTCTCATTTATCAGCAGGACACAAACACACAAACACACGGCTGACCAGGAAAGTGTAGACGTCCCTCGTCTTCTTCAGAGGTGGAGGAGGTGCTCACATGTTTACTGCAGTAAAGGTACAAACACACACCTGCATTAAAACATTGTACTGAAGTCAGAGCAGCAACAAAACAACAAAGTGAAAGTGCTGTTAGTGTTAAATTAATGTTGTCATCATATTTTCAGTCAAAGATTTAACAGTCATCCTGCGCTCTATTTTTACATAATTTAACGTCTCAATGACTCACAGGTACACACAGGTGTGTGAACGTCTCCAGTATGTGTTCATCCTGCAGCAGTGAAACAGGCTGTAATGGCTGCGACATAATCCTTGATGGGTCAAAGGTCGTCCACTAAAAGTTCTTGTTGTTTCCACTGACAGGCTCAGATTGTTATTCTAAGTGTGTGACAACATGACAGAAAGGATCCCTACAGAGATAGACCTTTTTGTTACAGAGGAAGATGATTGTTTTAACCACACACAGACGTTACATCGCTCTCTGCACACACACCAGACTCCATTCAGAAAAACACTGATTTAAGCTCTCAGGAGCTGCTGACCTGAATCAGTTTTCTGTGTGTGTTGTTGTGTCACTTTGCATTTCTAAATGTTTAGTTTAGGTTCCAACACGTGTGTAACTGAGGCAGCAGATCAGACACTTTTCTGTTGTGCTCGGTCAAATCACTGACAATGGAGTCCTGTGTCTTTGAAGAGAGCGATGTAACATGTGTGATGTTTGTGCACTGATGAATATGAATGATTTGGCCTCAGACACGGTTCAATGAGAGCCTCACAAGCAGAATCAGAAAGCAGCTGACATCAGCACATTCCTCACAGAGAGATGAAGTTTAGTTTTCTGCTCTCACCTTCTGGAGGAAGAGAAGTCTTTAGTTTGCTGCTTTCCGCCTTTACACTTCGTCCTGACTGTGTCATTAATTACCTCTTCTTCTTCTTCTCCTCCTTCTTCTTCTTCTGCTTCTTCTTCTCTCATTAAAGCGCAGCGCTCTGACCTCAGTGAATGTGGATGTGACCTGAGCAGTGAGCGCACACCAAACCTCCTCTGATATTTAATATGTTTTATTGATCTGAAGCACAGCAGCGCTTTAACGTTACACAGCGAGGTGTGAGTGTGTTCCTGTGTGTGTGTGGGGGGGGGGGGGGGGGGAGCCTCAGAGTTCAGTCGAGTCAAACGCTGCTCTGTGATCAGCGTGATGAAGAGTCGGTGTGGACTCATCAGGCAGGAGGAAACTTTGAGTTAATTTATGAGGGTAAACTTGTTCATTAGGAGTCGACCTTTGACCTGTCAGCCAGCTGTTGTTCAGAAACACACACACACTCTGCATCGATGGAATTAATTTACCTGATGCAGATTCTGCAGCTCAATACACAGTCTCTCATTAACAGGTGACCTCTGACCTCTGCAGGGAGCTGTTTACCTTCATCAGGTGATCCACAGCTAATTTACATACAACACCTGAACTCATCAGCCCAGCTGGTTAAGCAACCAGCAGCAGGAACATGTGATGGTTCAGACTGTTTGAGGGGTTTGAGCTACAAGAACAAGGTTCACCTGCAGCAGCAGCCACGTTTACGTTTCCACACCTGCTTTATACATTTGTTACTTCACACTTCTTCTCCATACGTACAACAGGAAGTCGACCTGTGGAGTGCCCATGTTGGCCAAGTGTGCGCGCACATACAAGGATATGACTGTAAAGTACAGACACAGACAGACAGACACCTAAAACAGGTGAGACACAGACACCAAAACCTAAACTACTGTATACAGGCCTGTGGAAACAAATATATATGACAGAGCATTCATTATAAAACATGACGCTTATAGACAACAGTGCACAGGTGCAGAGATGAATAAGATTGAATCAGGTTGTTATGTACAACAGGCAGATGGTTGTAGTGCAGAGGATGTGGAGAGGCAGTGAACTGATCATCACAGTGACAGCCCGGGGAAGGGAACTGTTCCTGTGTCGGAGAGCGCGGCACCGAGGCTGCTGTCCACGCCGCCATCTTGGATCAGTTCGATGATAGTCAATCGATTGTTCGATTATAAAATCTGTGAAATTGTGATAAATGTTTGGTCACAGTGACCCAGAGTCCAAAGTGACTTCACAAAGCAACAGTCCAAACCTCTGAAACGGCACACACACATTCACTCAGATCAACACGTTTTAAATTCTGGATCACAGAGTCCGTGTGTTGATTACTGTCCATCATCAGGTTTCAGTCTTCTCATCTTCAGCTGTTCAACTTTCTTCAAGGAAGCTCGGGGCCCAAACCTGGTCCACAGGCCACTGTTTGCCCACCACTGATGTTTAAACTGTGACAGGAAGAATAATTTACTTCCTCTCATTCTGAGTGTGACGACGTTTCTCTAACTGTCATGAAATTATGGAAAGTCATCGCTGTTTAATTAGCAACATATTACCCTGGAGACACACACACACACACAGACACACACACACACACACACACACACACACACACACACACACACACACACACACACACACACAATGTTTTTATTTTCCTCATTCCAGTGTTTTTTAATTAATTCTGAATTTACTTTATTCAGAACAAAACTGCAAATTCAACACGATTAAACACAAAGAACCAACATCCTCCTCTACACACACACACACACACGCACACACACGCACACACAGACAAACACACACACACACACACACACACACACACACACACACACACACACACACACGCACACACAGACAAACACGCACACACACACACACACACACACACGCACACACACACACACACACACACACACACACACGCACACACAGACAAACACACACACACACACACACACACACACACACACACACACACACACACGCACACACAGACAAACACGCACACACACACACACACACACACACGCACACACACGCACACACACACACACACACACACACACACACACGCACACACACACACACACACACACACACGCACACACACACACACACACACACAGACAGACAGACAGGCAGACAGACTGAGTGTGTGTGTGAGTGTGTGTGTGCGCGTGTGTGTGTGTGTGTGTGTGTGTGTGTGTTGTGGATAATCCTGCAGCAGAATTCCCTCAGAGCATTATAATCTGATGTGTTGGCTCCACACCTCCATCATCCCTCCATCCCTCTGAATGTAGATTAACTCCATCAGGCCAGTTTATTCAACACAACTTGGTTACACACACACACACACACACACACAGACACAACTGTGTACTTGTGAAACCCCCACTGAAATACTTTATTAGATTAAACACAGAACTATAAAAATGTTCTGACTTCACAAAGAGGATTTCATTTGATCAACGTTTCCTCACTTTGTTTGAATGTTCTAACTTTATAAAAATGGCCCCCCTTACAAACAACCTTCAGACTTTACAGAAAAATACTCAAAAACACTCGACTTATTTCAGTTTCCACAGTTTACTCACTTTACCAAAATTAACTCACTTTCTACAGCTGTCCCCACTTTACAATAAAATGTCCCTACTTTAATACGGTTAATCACACTTTGATGAAAATGTCCAGTCTTTGTAAAATGCCCTCACTTTTTAATAAATGA
Organism: Semicossyphus pulcher; assembly: GCF_022749685.1. Taxonomy (NCBI): domain Eukaryota; kingdom Metazoa; phylum Chordata; class Actinopteri; order Labriformes; family Labridae; genus Semicossyphus; species Semicossyphus pulcher. The sequence continues at coordinate 26,799,236 of NW_027211670.1, read as the reverse complement.
TTCAAATATCATTTCTTAAAAAATTCTTCTCAAATGACAAAAATGTCCCCATATTACTAAAACTTACAAGAATGTCCCAATTGAAATAATTATTCAAATATCTTCTTTTTAGAAAAATATCTTCTTTTCAGGAATTTCTAAAAAAATTCCTCACTTTACAGAATGTCCTCATATCACAAAATGTCCTCACCATCACTTTACAATCATGTCCTTATTTTAGAATCATGTCCTCACTTTACAATCATGTCCTTATTTTACAATCATGTCCTTATTTTAGAATCATGTCCTCACTTTACAATCATGTCCTTATTTTAGAATCATGTCCTTATTTTAGAATCATGTCCTCACTTTACAATCATGTCCTTATTTTACAATCATGTCCTCACTTTACAATCATGTCCTTATTTTAGAATCATGTCTTTATTTTACAATCATGTCCTCACTTTACAATCATGTCCTTATTTTACAATCATGTCCTCACTTTACAATCATGTCCTTATTTTACAATCATGTCCTCACTTTACAATCATGTCCTTATTTTAGAATCATGTCCTTATTTTACAATCATGTCCTCACTTTACAATCATGTCCTTATTTTAGAATCATGTCTTTATTTTACAATCATGTCCTCACTTTACAATCATGTCCTCACTTTACAATCATGTCCTTATTTTACAATCATGTCCTTATTTTAGAATCATGTCCTTATTTTAGAATCATGTCCTCACTTTACAATCATGTCCTTATTTTAGAATCATGTCCTTATTTTAGAATCATGTCCTCACTTTACAATCATGTCCTCACTTTACAATCATGTCCTTATTTTAGAATCATGTCCTTATTTTACAATCATGTCCTCACTTTACAATCATGTCCTTATTTTAGAATCATGTCTTTATTTTACAATCATGTCCTCACTTTACAATCATGTCCTTATTTTAGAATCATGTCCTTATTTTAGAATCATGTCCTCACTTTACAATCATGTCCTTATTTTACAATAATGTCCTTATTTTACAATCATGTCCTCACTTTACAATCATGTCCTTATTTTAGAATCATGTCCTCATTTTAGAATCATGTCCTTATTTTAGAATCATGTCCTCATTTTAGAATCATGTCCTTATTTTAGAATCATGTCCTCACTTTACAATCATGTCCTTATTTTAGAATCATGTCCTTATTTTACAATCATGTCCTCACTTTAGAATCATGTCCTTATTTTAGAATCATGTCCTTATTTTAGAATCATGTCCTCACTTTACAATCATGTCCTTATTTTACAATCATGTCCTTATTTTACAATCATGTCCTCACTTTACAATCATGTCCTTATTTTAGAATCATGTCCTTATTTTACAATCATGTCCTCACTTTACAATCATGTCCTTATTTTAGAATCATGTCTTTATTTTACAATCATGTCCTCACTTTACAATCATGTCCTCACTTTACAATCATGTCCTTATTTTACAATCATGTCCTTATTTTAGAATCATGTCCTTATTTTAGAATCATGTCCTCACTTTACAATCATGTCCTTATTTTAGAATCATGTCCTCACTTTACAATCATGTCCTTATTTTAGAATCATGTCCTTATTTTAGAATCATGTCCTCACTTTACAATCATGTCCTCACTTTACAATCATGTCCTTATTTTAGAATCATGTCCTTATTTTACAATCATGTCCTCACTTTACAATCATGTCCTTATTTTAGAATCATGTCTTTATTTTACAATCATGTCCTCACTTTACAATCATGTCCTTATTTTAGAATCATGTCCTTATTTTAGAATCATGTCCTCACTTTACAATCATGTCCTTATTTTACAATCATGTCCTTATTTTACAATCATGTCCTCACTTTACAATCATGTCCTTATTTTAGAATCATGTCCTCATTTTAGAATCATGTCCTTATTTTAGAATCATGTCCTCATTTTAGAATCATGTCCTTATTTTACAATCATGTCCTCACTTTACAATCATGTCCTTATTTTAGAATCATGTCTTTATTTTACAATCATGTCCTCACTTTACAATCATGTCCTTATTTTAGAATCATGTCCTTATTTTAGAATCATGTCCTCACTTTACAATCATGTCCTCACTTTACAATCATGTCCTTATTTTACAATCATGTCCTCACTTTACAATCATGTCCTTATTTTAGAATCATGTCCTCACTTTACAATCATGTCCTTATTTTAGAATCATGTCTTTATTTTACAATCATGTCCTCACTTTACAATCATGTCCTCACTTTACAATCATGTCCTTATTTTACAATCATGTATCCACTTTACAAACATGTCCCCACTTAAAATTAAATCATCTGATGAAATATAAAATAAATGTTTGAATATGTTCACTTAATGTTGTTTTCATGACATTTTTAAATAAAGGATCAGTGAGTGTATCTGTGTGTAAATGTGTTTGTGAGCATTAAAGTGTGTTCCTGTGTGTGTGTCAATGTGTAGCAGAGTCCCAGAGCCCCACTTTGTGCTCTGTGTGTAGCGCTGTGTGTGTGTGTGTGTGTGTGTGTGTGTGTGTGTGTGTGTGTGTGTGCAGCAGCGTCCCACAGCTCCGCTCGGTGCTGTGTGTGATAAACAGGCTCTGGATCAGCTCCAGCCTCGTGCAGCTCTTTGTTCTTTGTTCTCAAACTGATCTCCGTCCCTCGGCTCCAAACACTTCCAGGATTCTCCAGGACCCTGCGATTATTCCAGGCCCTCTCTGATGTCTCTTCAAGGTGGAGAGGCTGCAGGAGACACGGCCAGAAAAAAAGAATAAAAATATCCAACACACTGAGAAATATGTGCATTTGTGTATATGTGCACAGTAAATATAGTTTGTGAATATGAGACATTGGACACATGTCAGTCATTAGCGTCTCTGAAGTTTGTATTTAAGTATCTGCTCTGTTCATGTGTTCTTTTATTAATACATCTTGTCAGTCTTCGGTAGAGTTTAATAAAATAATTATTCTGTTTGTAATAATTCTTAAAAAGTCTGTAGATTATTTTTGTGATATTTCTTTCAACATTTCTTAAAGAGCTTTGCTTCAGGTTTTCTTTGTTAATATTTGTTTTTAACCTTGTGTGTTTATTTCTGTTTTCATGTTCTTTTTATTTTTCCTGTTTTTGATTGTTTCTTTATATTCAGGTTTTCACGTTCTCTCCTGCTGTGATTCTCCGTATGATGTATGTCCGTGCCTGACTGAGCGTTTCACCGTGGCAACAGATTTACATACTGAGTCCCTCGATGGGACGTCCGAGGACGACATCACATGACCCCGAGAGAGAGAGAGAGACAGAGGGAGTGTTGTTTCCTATGGGACTCGGCCACTGTCTCTTTGTGTCACTGCATCTGTTTGATTTTTCTCTCTACAAGTCAAAGTGACAAAAACCTCCTTCTTCTTCTTCTTCTTCTTCTTCTTTTGACACAGCTTGACCCGTCTGTGTGTGCAGTTCAGGACACCCTGTAAAACTCTGTAAGTTCCAGTTCTCTGTTTGTCAGCATTAAATATAAAAAGTGTGACTGATGGAGAGTTTGTCCTGGGGTACACAAGGACACTCTGTCTCAGCTCCGATTTAGATCCAAACGTTAACATGAAATATTTAATAATTACATTAAAATAAAAAATTGTATATGTTATAATAATATATGAAATATGTATAACTATATTATATTAATTCTAATACTAAATGTTACTACAGTCAGATGCTGACTGTGTTAATGAGGCTATACTTCCAACCTGCCTTTTCTCTTTTATTATTTTTAAGTTCTTTTATTTTTTTTATTCTATATTACATTTTTTCCTTTTTGTTTGTTTTGAGATCGTCTGATATTCTATTTTACTTCTGCTTCAAATGAGCTTCACAGTAACTTTGTAGGAAACACAAAAGAACGAGCTGTTTTCAGTCTTTCTCTCTGTATTTCTTTTTCTTACACACCTTCAGATTGATTTATTATTATTATTATTTAAGAACCACAGGCTGATTACAGTTTGTACAAAATAACCCATGATAAAAAACACAGTAAAGTTAAATGTTGTTGTGATCCTTATAGGTGTTTATAAACAGACCGATGTCAGATATTTAAAGTTTATTCAGATAAATCATAAAAAAAAGATGACAGGAAACATCAAACAGAAAAACATCATGAGACTCTAAATCATTCTTTTATTTTGTCTTTACCAATCAGCAAACAGCTGGTGATTCTCATTATGACATAACAAATAATACAATAACAAAAACGTTTTAAATTGTTTCATTGGTTTTCTCCCTGATCTGATCTCTCGTGAGCTGTGAGCAACTGAAGCGTCCTCAGACTTCTTGTTCTGTTCTGGTCGGTTTGAAACGTCCGCAGAGTCAGAGAGGTTCAGTTCAGGCTCCTTATGGTGAAGAGGCTATGCCTGACAAGACGAGTTCAGGGGAAGCAGAAAGGTTTGATTTGACCTTTGACCTTTGATTTATTTTAAAGAAAAAATCTGATTACATGATCAGACATTATAATATTAATTAAAAGTTTCACCTGTACATGATAAAGATCAATAATGATCTGGGCTGATCACAGGTTACTGCACGTGTTACTGCAGTACTGCTGTATGTATCATTAGTGGAACCACAGCTCCCCCAGTAGGATGACTGAAGTACTGCAACTGACAGAGAACATGAGATTTAAACAATAAACAACAATAATAATAATCATCATAATGATATATCATTATTATTAGAGATTTAAAAAAGCTTCTTTAAATAAAAAATGTTTCAACAAGAAATTTAAAAGTAGTGAAAGAAATGATTCACGTAAAAAAGGTCATTATTATTTTGATATTTATTGACTCAAATATAAATCCATAAAATAACATCATGACATATTTGAACCTGATGAGTTGTTGTTTCTGATGTTAAACTTTTTTTAAATTATTTATACACGAGCAGAGACTGAGGAACAGATGTGAAAATCTATCAGAGCAACTAATAATATATAAATGTATAATATGTAAACTATAAAATGTGTGATATAAGTATAAATATATAAATGTATAATATGTAAACTATAAAATGTGTAATATAAGTATAAATATATAAATGTATAATATGTAAACTATAAAATGTGTAATATAAGTATACATATATAAATGTATAATATGTAAAATATAAAATGTGTAATATAAGTATGAATAGATGCAGGTATCGGGGAGCAACACGTCACACAGATAGCAGGTAACTATCAGGTATGAGTATGTTTGAGATTTTTCCCTTTAATATTATGATTCAATAATAAAAATGTAATTAACTCAGAGTGTCATTAGTTTTCATATAAAATGTAAAAGCTCTGGATCCGTCTCCAACAGAAGCTGATTTAATATTTGAATGTGCTTCCTTGTCTCCAGCTGGAGTTTGTGCTTAAAGCTGTGCTTCTGTATAGATGAACAGAGTCTGACTGTAGAGACAAACAGAAACTTTCAAACAGAGTCACTGGGGAGTGTTCATGGAGGGGGCGGGGCTTCAGACTGTGGGCTTTAACGAGAAAATCAATTAACTGCAATAAAGTTTAATTAAGTTTATCAGCCAATTACACAAACACTCCTCTGCTGTTTCCTCCTGTGATGTTTCTGTTTGTGCTTGGACACACACACACACACACACACACTCCTCTGAGACTTTATTTGAACATTTTGGCCAAACAGCTTTTCTTTATTCTCTCAGCTGCAAACTGACAGAAAATCAATGAAAGCCTTCATCTCTCCTCCTCCTCCTCCTCCTCCTCCTCCTCTTCCTCTCCTCCCCCTTCCCCCCCTTATCTCCTCCTTCCTCCTCCTCTTCCTCTCCTTCCTCCTCACTCTGATGATCACAGATAACGACAGGACACTGCTGCTCCTAACAAGCATCATATGGTTACCATGGCAACCACAGTCGGGGGCTCTGATTGGTTCAGGGCTCAAGGGAAAACTTCTTTATTTGTTTCTTGTTTTTCTTCGTTTTTGTCTCCTTAAAGTTGATTTTTTTTCTTTCTGGTTGACTTTGAGCTGAACTTGTTACTGTTCATTGATTTTGTGTGTGTGTGTGTGTGTGTGTGTGTGTGTGTGTGTGTGTCTAAATGGACTGTACTTATATAGTCTTCCAACCACTCGAGGCGCTTTTACACTACATGTCACATTCACCCATTCACACACTCATTCACACACTGATGGCAGAGGCCAAAGTGCAAATCTCCAATCAGATCTATGCTCTTTCATACCTGATGGCTATGTCACCGGTAGCATGCCACAGCCGCCCCAGTGTGTGTGTGTATGTGTGTGTGTGTCAGGTTAAACTATATGTGGTGTCTCAGGTTTCAGGTTCAAACAGCTGTGTGAGGACCATTCGGAGTTAGGAGGACTCGTCTGATGGTCTCTGGGTTAGGGGAATTTTGTTTTATTTTTTTCTTACAGTTAAATCATCCAAACACGTTTTATGACCTGATGATTAAGGCTGTTGATTAAAGAGTTGGTATCACAAGAAGACACATTAGCCCCAAATTAAACACGACACGTCACCATATTACACATGAAATATCAGTGATATTTATGATGTGCAGAAATAAAGGCACCGACTCTGTGATTCACTGTGTGCAGCCTGTTTAATACAGGCTACACTGACTTTATAACTCAATGTTTTAAACACAATCTCACACAGATACTCTGATCATGTTGATGTGATGTCATTTTTCCTGTACAATAATGTCGTGGTCCCAGCTTCTTGCACGTTTTTATTTGCTGCTTTTACTTTGAATGATTTAAAAGTGTTTGTAATAATTTAAAGGTTTGGACTGTTTCATTGTGAAGGCAAAACATTTCTCACTATTTTCACAGTTTTTACAAATCAATTAACAGAAAATAATCAGCAGATTAATAATGAAAATAAATGATAATTAATAACATATTAATGATTATACTGACACTTTTACTGTAATATTATAAGAAGTCATACTTTTAATGCAGCACTGTTACTGTGCAGTGTTACTGTGCAGTGTTAGTACTGTTACTGTGCAGTGTTACTGTGCAGTATTAGTACTGTTACTGTGCAGTGTTAGTACTGTTACTGTGCAGTGTTAAAACTGTTACTGTGCAGTGCTAGTACTGTAACTGTGCAGTGTTACTTAGCAGTGTTAGTACTGCTACTGTGCAGTGTTACTGTGCAGTGTTAGTACTGTTACTGTGCAGTGTTACTGTGCAGTGTTAATACTGTTACTGTGCAGTGTTACTGTGCAGTGTTAAAACTGTTACTGTGCAGTGTTAATACTGTTACTGTGCAGTGTTACTGTGCAGTGTTAAAACTGTTACTGTGCAGTGTTAGAACTGTTACTGTGCAGTGTTACTGTGCAGTGTTACTGTGCAGTGTTACTGTGCAGTGTTAAAACTGTTACTGTGCAGTGTTAGAACTGTTACTGTGCAGTGTTACTGTGCAGTGTTACTGTACTGTTACTGTGCAGTGTTAAAACTGTTACTGTGCAGTGTTACTGTGCAGTGTTACTGTACTGTTACTGTGCAGTGTTAAAACTGTTACTGTGCAGTGTTACTGTGCAGTGTTAATACTGTTACTTGTGCAGTGTTAGAACTGTTACTGTGCAGTGTTAGTACTGTTACTGTGCAGTGTTACTGTGCAGTGTTAGTACTGTTACTGTGCAGTGTTAGTACTGTTACTGTGCCGTGTTACTGTGCAGTGTTAGTACTGTTACTGTGCAGTGTTAGTACTGTTACTGTGCAGTGTTACTGTGCAGTGTTAGTCTTGTTACTGTGCAGTGTTACTGTGCAGTATTAGTACTGTTACTGTGCAGTGTTAGTACTGTTACTGTAGTACAGTCTGTGAGTACTTCTCAGACTCCACTGATGTTGTTTCTGTAGATCTGTGTGGGTGGGCTGTCTGACCTCTGACCCTGCCCCCGGCTGATGACCTCACAGTGTAATAGAGGCTTCACATCTCAGAGAGTCTGCTGACACACACACACACACACACACACACACACACACCGTGGTGGGTCTAACCATCAGGCTCTGGTTGGTTGGAGGGTAATCAATCACTGAGCTGTCAGACCTGTCAATCAAAGTGACAAAACACACACACACACACACACACACACACACAGTAATGATCAGTTAAAAAAAGTTAAACTAAACATTTAAAGTAACAACACAGAAATAATCTGACCAGGTGATCACACTCCTGTGACATCACCAACAGACGTGACCTCCTATTGGCTGAACCAGAAATGATGTCAGAACAGTTTATTTTCTTTTTTTTTTAAGAATCTTTTTTTGCCTTTGTTGAGAGAGAAGAGAGAGAGACACGCGGCAAAGGGCCGAGGGCGGGAGTTGAACCCAGGGCCGCCGCACTGAGGACGACGGCCTCTGAATATGCGCCATCAGAACAGACTCTTTATGATGCGTTCAGGAGAAATTAGACTGATGACCTTCTCTCTATATTACTGATGTGTTTGTGTTAAAACAAGAAGTGTGAAGTGAACTGACTGTTCAGAGCCAGTCACACACATACACACACTGCCTCCATTAATTGGTTTCCTCGGCAACAACTCAGATGAAATTTTAACTTTAACACTTTTATTGATTTCTGTGTGACTGACAGCTGACAGGCTGTGTGTGTGTGTGTGTGTGTGTGTGTGTGTGTATTCCTGTTGTTGTGAGGACATTAATTTCAGTCACAAATCACACGTTTTATTTTAATGATTAACAGAAACTCTGTCGGCCATTTTTCTTTGTTTTTTTTTATTAAACTGTCAAACATTTTAACGTCTTTGTGTCATGAAACTCGCTGGTTTGTTTTTACCTTTAATTCACATTTATGCATAAACAGATTATTTTCTCTGTGATTCATTTGTTCCACGTTGTTCAGTCTGTCGTGTGTTAAAGGTTTGTGTGTTTCTGTTGGGGTTTTGAATCATCTGTTTATCTGTTGCAGTTAAAGCTGCGCGTGGTATGTTTACACAATCCTTGTTTTATTTTGTTATATTTAATATTTAAATATTTATATGAACTTTGTTTCGGTGCTGACAGACTGCAAACTGCAGCTGCTGACGGAGATGAAAAAGGAAAATGTGCACAATAAATAAAGTTTAAACTTTGAAACTGTGGCAGGAGAAAGCTTCTGAAGTTACCTGTCGTTACTTCATGTGAAGATCAGAAACGGACAGGAGACAACAACGTGAGGAGGAAGAGTCCCAAAGAACAATGTGAGAGGTAGAAGAGAAGGAGGAGAGGAAAGAGGAGTAACCAGGAGGAGGAGAGGAAAGAGGAGAAACCAGGAGGAGGAGAGGAGAGAGGAGATGAAGGCGTTTTAGTGTTTTTGGCCTCTGGGACAAAAATTTTCCGCTCAAAATCATCGAACATGAAGAGAATCTGAAACATGTGATGGAGGGATGATGGAGGTGTGGAGGGATGAAGATGGAGGGACGAAGGAGCAATGGTGGGGAGTAATGGAGGAGTAGAGGTATGATGTGGGGATGAAGATGGAGGGATGACGGAGGTGTGGAGGCCCTGAGGGAGCCTCCTCCATCTAAACATCATTTAGCACTCTGTGACCTTCACTCTGTCGTTCACTTCCTTCTTTCCTCTTGTTCTTTCGCTCCGTTTGTTCAGTTTCCACTCGTTTAACAGATTCTCCGGAGAGATCCAGCACCAGTCCGCCTGTCTGCCTCTCTACCTGTCTCTCTCTCTGTCTGTCTCTCTCACTCACCAGCTGACCTGGCCCACCTTAAATCAAATAAGATTTAAATAAATCCACCTCACACGTCGTCTTTTAGAAGGTCATCAAAAATGGAGTTACTAATATTCATACTTCAGTGTTTCAGAGAGCTGCGACTGCAGAAGAAAACACGAAGGTTCTTATAAACATCTGAATGTTTCATGAGTCATTTACTTATTTTAATTATGTTAATAAATAATAATAATAATGGTTATTGTCCGTATTTAACGTCTCACTTTGAGCTGTAGATTCACAACACTCTGCTGCCACCTGCTGGTCGTCTGCTGTAACTGCAACATCAGACATGTTTCCGGTTCACAGCAGAGCTTTGATGACTTCCTGTAGTTTCATTGTGTTTTATTGTCGTCATGTCTTCTTGCAGCGGACAGGTGATCCTCTGTAGAGACGGCGCAGGTCTGAGCTGCACTCTTTTCCTGTAAAATAACAAAACCTTTGCGGACCTCAGACACAAAAGTCTGAAACTCTCGTGAGAGTACGTGCTGGCTTCGATTGGCCTCCTTTGCTCTGACGTAAAGCCATTTGAAATGGAGGCAAACGTTAAAAATGGGTTCAGTGGAAGACGTCAAATAGACATAAACACAACTTCCGCTTTAGTAAGCGGGGCTTCAAAATAAAAACAAATAGTCTTGTGATTTTGTTTTTGTTGTTCATGTAGATTGTTTTTAAAAATCTGACTTTATTAAAATAGTTCAACTATAAAATCCAGATTTTTTTACAAAGTGCCTTTTGTGAAGCACTCTGAACCTGGATCGTTTTTATTTTAAGTGTATATTCAAGTTTTAGAAAGACATAAAAATGAAAAAGTAATGTCCATTTTTAATTAGGCAGTCAATTAATATAAAGTCATGTGGAAATCATCTGCTGCTGATAACACAGCTCACTACACACTGATTAGAGTCTCACACTTTAACTATTACACATTTTTAGGATACAGAAAATAAAGCCACGATGTCACGATGCTTTTTTGAAGGTATGAAAATCTACTGTGTTTCATGATGACATAAATGTTACGATTACATGATTTAGAGCAGGAACAAGGGTGCTTTTACTCTGAAGAACCCGAGTTGCCCTGTACCGGAAGTGTCGCTATAGTTGCTGTAAACTTGAAGTTGCCGGTCAGCAGAAGGTCGGTCAACAATAACAACAGTTAGCAGTTAACAGAAAGTTAAACTGTCAACAGATAAACTACATTTATTCACTGAGAGCGGGAAACCGACAACTTCCGGCCGTAGTTTAAACAACCTAACTCCCCTGGGGATTATCCGCGGATGCTAACAGGGTAACCGTTAGGTTTGCCAGAGGATAGCTCCCAGGCTAACTGTACGGAAGGCTTCCCGGTACTTTAGCTGTTAGCTGTTAGCATGCAGTGCGTCCTAAAGAAGAGAAGTTTGGAAACGGAAGTAGAGCCGTGGAGCTGCAGAGCGGTGAGAGAGCCGTGTGTGTGTGTGTGTGTGTGTGTGTGTGTGTGTGTGTGTGTGTGTGTGTGTGTGTGTGTGTGTGTGTGAGAGAGAGAGTGAGTGAGTGTGTGGATGAATGTGTGTGTGCGTGCGTGTGTGTGTGGATGAATGTGTGTGTGCGTGCGTGTGTGTGTGTACGTGCTTCGGATTTGATAAATAAACTAACGTGTTGTTGTTGTTGTTAGCAACACATGTTCTTTAAACATGTGTCCAGATGTTAGCAACATTAGCATGTGGAGCAGCAGGTTGAACATTTGGACCCTTCCTCCATCTGGACACTGAAACTGTTGCTGATGGATTTTCTTTTGATGTCTTGATCAATGAATGAACTAATGATCCATGACGGAGTGATCAGTGATCAGTGAATGTTTGCAGGAGGAAATTCAGATAAAAGTTCATGTGTTCTGTGTAGAAGAACAGGCTCTGCTCTGAACGCGACATGTGTGCAGGTCAGACTGTCTCACATCATAAATAACACGCCCACACCTTGTTGTTCACTGAAGGGTAA
>NW_027211670.1:26765000-26782500 GCF_022749685.1 Semicossyphus pulcher | reverse complement strand
TTTTGTAACAATTTTTAATAATCTGACAGAATGTAAGAGCTCTCTATTTTTGATGACATCACTTCTTGCTTTGGGGCTGACCAATTGAAACGCAGTGTTTGTACCACAGACTGATTTCAAAATAAAAGCTTTGACTCAGATTTGTCTGCTTTTATTCTGACATCACAAACTTGACATTATTCAGCGTCTGCTTCCAAAGGACTGAAAATAAAAACTAAAACAACTGAAATGTCAACAGTTTGTACAAAATAAAAGTACATCAGAATCAGAAGCTCCGCCCCCCTCAGCTGTAAATCACTCAGTCAGCTGTTTGGCTCTCTTGGCTGCAGGAGCTTCACCTGTCCAGGTAAAACAAACACGTTATCAACAGATGTTCAGCTGTCTGATGTTTCTACTTCAACAGTGAATGTTTCAGCGGTTTGATGGTCTTTAAACGCAACACAGACCGACTGAGGCGCGCTCACTCACAGTGTGCAGGTGGAGCCTCCTGCTGGCCGGGAGTCTCACTGCAGCTCTTCATGGTGTATACGATGCCGCTGGCCGTCTTCCTCGTCTCTGACCAACCGACAGGAAACACCGGATTCATTCACCACAGCTCAGTCACAGCTGTCGTAACAAACAGGTAACCATAGCAACCGTGTTTAATACTCACCTGCGTGCAGGACGACTGATCGACAGGTGGACGAAACGGCTTCTTTAGCGTCTCCGTCTGACAAACCGAACAACAGACCTCTGAGGACAGGTCAGGAGAACGCGTGACACACACGAGCTGTATACATGTTCTCTGTGTGTGTGTGTGTGTGCGTGTGTGCGTGCGTGTGTGTGTATTGTTCTCTGTGTGTGTGTGTGTGCGCGTGTATTGTTCTCTGTGTGTGTGCGTGCGTGTGTGCGTGCGTGTGCGTGTGTATTGTTCTCTGTGTGTGTGTGTGCGTGTGTGTGTGTGTATTGTTCTGTGTATTGTTCTGTGTGCGTGCGTGCGTGTGTGTGTGTGTGTGTGTGTATTGTTCTGTGTGTGTGTGTTTGCTGCAGCAGCAGGAAGGATACAGGTTGCTGATGTCGTACGGTCCTCTGAGCTCCAGAGGCTGAGGACACACACACACACACACACACAGTATTGATCATGGTATTGATCACAGCTTATCGATTACTGATCAACAGGAAATAATCACCGACCTTCTCGGCTGCACTGGACAGGATCACATTCTGAAACACAAACAGACTGGATTTACCGGCAGGCTCCGCCTCCTCTGACATCACCACTGGATAACATGGCATCATAAGTGTCACCACATGTCGTCTACAGGAAGTCTGTGAGGACAAAAAGGACGGACCTTCCCCTTACACGTCTCCATGAGAGAGACAGCGTTAGCGATGGTGTAGCGCCTCAGGGTGGAGTCTCTGATGGCTGCAGAGTACGAGACCTCGAACACAACCCCGCGCTCCATCGCCTACACACACACACACACACACACACACTCGTTAATACACAAAACCTCAGCTCAGAGCATAACAATAATAATAATTCAATTTCTGACCCCGTTGACGGGCGCTCTCTTGAAGAAGAAGGGGAGCTTCTCTGTCACTGAGATACAGATGAGGTCAACATCGAAGGTCATACAGGCTGCCTGGATGCACACACACACACACACACACACACACACACACACACTAGTAGAAGTACTAAAGTGCAGAAACAGCAGAACGCGTACTGCAGTACAGCACAGGAGTGATTGTGTGTCAGGAACTCACATGAAACAGCTTCTCTGTGGTCGGCTGCACGGCCAGCAGGTCGTAACGCCGATACTCTGGAGCATTCTGCCTCTGAACACACACACACACACACACACACACACACACACACACACACACACACACACACACACACACACACACACACACACACACACACACACACACACACACACACAGTCAAGCAGAAGGAAATATTTATGCAGAAAATAACCTGTAGATTAATACAAATCATTCATCATCTCGGGGCTTTTATTCTGAAGGTCACAGCTCCGCCTGCTCTCTGCTGCAGGTTACACACTGACAGAAGAAGAAAGACATCAACACTCACGAAGTGGCTGGAGTCTGACATCACCACCGTCAGCCTGTTCAGCACTCTGATTGGACGAGAGCGACCCTGACAGAGAAACACCTGTAAACACCTCAACAACAACATCATCATCATCATCATCATCAGCAGCTTCTTCTTCTTCCCTTTACCTGCACGACAGGCAGCTGATCCATCAGGTCATTGATCGGTGTCGGGACGGGAATCTCCTGCAAACAGGACGTACAGAGAGGAAGTTACAAGTTAAAAGTGACACTGATGAAAAGGTGAACTTCATGTCTCATGATGTGATTAATCAATAATCAGTTTAATCTACGAACATCCGAAAGACAGCGAATATATTCAGTTCGCCGTCAACAGCCTCCTCGTGCTGCGGCTGCTCTCACCTGATGGTTCATTGTTGCTCATAAAATCAAACCTGAATTCATGTTTTTATTTTCTTTCTCAGACTAAACAAACAAACAGAGCTGTGCTGGTGTTTGTGGTTTCCTGTATGTGGCTGCGTCCCTGAAAGCAGCACAACAGGTGAGAGCACTCACCTGCTTCTTCTTGGCCGTCGGTTCAAACACATAGTTAATGGCGACTGTGGAAAAACCGACTGCAAGAAAACAAAACACAAACACGTCATCAACAAATAAACACCCGTCGATCGTCTGTCCGCCTCCAGGTTTCACGTGGTTTGCACTTTAACGACTCCGTTATGAATGTGGTTGATTTAAATATAAAACTGTTTTTACAGCTTTTATCTGTAAGAAAAACCTGTTAGATTATGTTTCACTACTGCTTTTCCAACAAGGAAACCTTTAAATAAAAGGTGTTTTACACGATGTGTCTCTGAAGCAGAAATCAGGGAACTTTTAAAATGACCGTTTTTTTCATGGATTCTGGTGGAAGGTTTTTCTGAGCTCAAAAACTGCTCATGAACTCTGTAACACGGGTCCACCAGGTGTTTGAGAGTTACCTAGACAATACCCTCACCAGCAGCTCAAATCTGTAGTTATGATATATTTCTGTCAGGTCACACTCCAAAACAGCAAGACACTGGATGAAACGGAAGTTTACTGAATGAATATGCAGTTTAATGGTTGAAATATATTGCCAAATTTTCCATCTTCCATCTTTCATTGTAGAATGTGTTAATTTATGATCTAGTTTAATTTATTTTGTTACTAAGAAGATTGAAAACTTAAATTAAGCGGTTTATGAGCAGAGACTGGCATCATGGTTTGTTTCTTCCTTTGGGTGTAAAAAAACAGCGATCATAACTTAGTAACTTCATAAATCAAATATAGATTATTTATCTCGTGTTAGGGTATATATTTTTAATTCAGTTTTACAGTAAGGAAACTTTAAAATGAAAACTTTTTAGACGGAGTCTGGTGCAAAATTTACTGTTAGTTGTCTGAACTTTTGAACTGCTTTCACTAATGAAGCTAGAAACACTCTGCTCAGACTAACAGATGTTTTAACTTCTGTATATTAGACTAACTAGACACAAACAGACCACCAGATCCATAATCATCCGAGATTAAACCCTGATGCTAGCTGAGTTAGCATCCGGTCCGGCAGTAACAGGCGTCCGTCTGGTAAACTGCTGTTTTTAGGAGAAGGTGCACTGAGGAGACTCACGGTGAGCTGCGGTCTCTATCAGACTCTGCAGGCGGCCCTTATCGGCCGTGTAGCTCAGGTTTAAATCCATAAACACAGACATGATGCTGCTGCCTGCTGCCCACTGCCCTCAGACACATGTGTGGAGCCGAACGGCCTGCTGGGAACTGTAGTCCTCCCGTGTAAACTGTAGGCAGCTTATAGGTATAAAATACATCCTGTATTTTAAAGAAGATTATTATTTTAATGACGACCAAGATTTTTTATGAATTTCAAATTTGTTTTACTCGTCATTAGCTATCAATGTCATATTTATTTTCACATTTAATTGCTGTTTCCTGCGGGGGGCGGAAGTAGGTCAGCTGCCAAATAACAGTGAAGACGAAGAAGAAAAGGTCACGGAGCTCCGTGGAGAGAAGAAGCAGCTGCAGGTATCTGACAACACAGACATACAGTATGTACAGTATATATACACTCTATTAAAGCATACACTGCTCTGGTAACTCGGAGCTCTGTGGAGCCGTCTGTGTCTTGTTTTTCGGATCATTTCAAACCAAAGTTCATTCAAAATCTCAGTTACACCTCAGAACACTTTCTGTAAAGTGTTGTGGATCCAGGCTACCTAATATAATATCAGTTTAAATCTGTGGAGGAAGCCCATCAGCTGGGATCTCCTCTTTGAATTATTACTGTTGGAATAAAAGCAGCTTGTTCGATTAAATATGCGCCGAAGTTAGCAGAGACACCTGTAGATCTAAACTTATTTGTAATCGGACTGTACTAGAATGTAAAATGCAAAAAACTCTTAAATGACAGATTTTAAAGGGGATTTGGCATTATTGGCTCTCATCACATGGAGAACATGTTCTGAGGTGTCCAAGTCTACTGTGGCTCTAAACAGCGACTTCTCTTCTCATCCTTCACGAGAACTTTGAAGCTGTTGTTGTTATTATGTCTGTTTGTTAATGACAGCTTCATTTCATGGTGTAAAGAGAGACTGCTTTTAACGTAACAATTAAAATGTGTTGCCATCTAACAGTTTCACAGGGAGTGGGTATAAACCAGTGACTGTATATACAGATGGACAACGCGTCTCCATCTGCTCCCATTGTGCGTAATTGATGCCAAAACAGCCCCTGTGATAGGCGCTGCCATCTTATGATGGTGACGTCATACGGAGCCAGAGTCTGCGCAGTAGAGATCGGCGGGTGGAGCCGCCGTAGCCACTTCCGCTAACCCAAACACACACTTAACTTACTGAAAACACAGCAAGGATCCCGCACGCCGGCGTGTTTAACAGCAGAACAGCTTCTTGTGTTGGTCTGAGGTTAAAGTTCACAGGTATAGAAACTTCAATGACTGTAGTGATTGTTTTAGTTACGTCTCCTCTCACCGTTCGTCCTCCGCTCTGCTCACCCGGAACTGATCGGCTGCAGGAGCCATATTTGTCAACAGAGCTGTCAATCATCATTTTGACAGCATCAAATAACTAATTAAAAATAAACTTGTCAGAAAAATGAGCACTTGGACGTAAATCAGCTGATAAGAACTAACTATAATGACAGAAACCATGTTTGACAAAAATGTATCGGGCGTGTGTTTTGATTTTATAGTTTGACTCATGTCCCATCTGTTAACATGGAGGAGGCGGGCTTTATGACCTATACTGCAGCCGGTCAGCAGGGGGCGCCTCTAACACACCTGATTTGAATGATCTGCTTGTTATCAACCAACTGAAGCGTCTCAGGGGATTGGCAACGAGCGAAACATTCGAATCCGGTGTGTTAGAGTGCAGACAAACCTAAAACATGCAGGAAGGCAGCTCTCCAGGAGCAGGGTTGGCCACCCCTGGTATATGGTTTAAACATGTAGTTCGTCCTGATGGGGGCGCTAAAGGAAACAGTGTGCAGACATGGAGTTATAGAAGATGAACTATTGATCCCCTGCAGAGAATATTAACCTTAAAAACATGTCCCACCAGGATAGGATAGCAGTTTCCTATAGCCTCCAGTGCCTCCATGCTAGGCTTAGCTAGCAATGTCCTCCATCCTCAAATCTTTGTGTCAAATTAAACAGTTTCCTTTGACTCTGTCTTTTTGCTGAGCTAGCAAGCAATGCTAGCAGTTTTCACTGCCTCCAGTCATTGGGCTCAACTATGCCAGCAACTTCCAAACATGATGAGGAGGTTGAATGTCTTCTGTTATCTGTTTTCAGGATCCAGTCCAGTTCAGACCGGTTCAGGCTGCTTCACAGTGACGGCCATGTTGAGACCTCTGAAGGTCCTCCTCTCTGCCCCCAAAGGTCTGCTGACCCGCTGCTGCTCAGGCTTCGTCTCCAGGATGAGGTTCAGTAACTAATACATTATCACTAACTGACTGATCGATTGATTGATTGATTGATTGATTGATTGATTAACCCACCCTCTCAGGTATGTGAACAGGCTGAAGGAGGACGACGAGGCGTGTGCTGCAGCGCTGCAGAACGGTCACATTTTCCTGTTCCACCGTCTGTCTCCTCTGCTGCAACGCACCGAGTGGGGAACCTTCACACCGGCAGCACTCATCTGCTCAGGTACAGAACCTCAGAATCACAGAACCACACGTGAAGAACAGGTAGAGAACCACAGGTAGAGAACCACAGGTAGCGTTATAGAACCACGGGAGGAGAATCGTTGTTCTAAACCTGTTCCACCTGAGTTTGGGTTCTTGTGTTCCAGATGTGCAGTCGATCCTGGAGAGGCTTGGTTCAGACACAACCCTGCTGAAGGACTCGGTTCTGATTGGCTGCTCTGAACAGAACCAGACTCAGTTCTGTCTGGACGTTGGTAAGAACACATTAAATCCAGAAGGCTTTACATCCCACACTGTGGTGAGACCCTGAATGCACCGGTCTACACTGACTGTGGGTTCTGATGTTCTGCTCCGTGTTTGGTTCTGCAGGAGAGCTGGATCAGGCAGCAGTGGAAGAAGAGTGTGAAGGAAAGTTTATTGATCTGAGGAAAGCCTTCTTTCTTCTGAGGGGAGCAGAGGCGCCTCTGGTGGCCAAGGTGTGTAACTACAACATCCGGTGTACCTACAGATGTACTGCAGTGTGTGCTGCAGCTCTTCAGCAGTATAATTCTGGTGTTTCAGGGTCAGGCTCTGCTGCGCTGGCATCAAACCAGCGGCTTCTGCAGCGCCACGGGCCAGCCAACCCACCGCAACCAGGCAGGAAGTCAGAGGGTCTGCACCAGCAGCGGCATCGTCTACTATCCCAAGGTAACTGAGCTGAACAAGATCCAATCCCGCTCCAAACCAGCTTTAAACCAGGCGCCAAAGCGAACCAACTCTAAATCTAGAGAACCTGATCTGAACCAGTTTAAAATCTGGTGATCCAGCTTCAAACATCAAACCAGTTCCAAACCAGTTGGTAAACAAATGAAACCCATTCCAGAACAGATCCAAACCCAGTCCAAGATCTAACCCAGTCTCAAACCGGATCTTAACCAGATTCAAACTAGACCCAAATTAGATTTTTACCAGATCAGAACGATCCAAACCAGCCCGTTACCTGGATGTAGTTCTGGTCACGGTCCGACTGGTTTCTGATCGGTTTCTCCTCCAGATGTCTCCGGTGGTGATCGTCCTGGTGTCTGATGGGAAACGGTGTTTGTTGGGCCGACAGTCGTCTTTCCCTCGAGGGATGTACAGCGCTCTGGCCGGCTTCTGTGACATGGGTCAGTCCTACCTGTCCTACAGACCTACCTGTCTGCTCTCCTATCTCTGTTGCTGTCCAACCCACCTGTACCTGTCTGTCTCTGTGGTGGTTTCAGGTGAGACTCTGGAGGAGACTCTGAGCAGGGAGTTGGCGGAGGAGGTGGGTCTGGAGGTCCACAGTATCGCCTACAGCTCCTCCCAGCACTGGCCTTTTCCTCACAGCTCCTTCATGGTGGGCTGCCAGGCCTCTGTTAGCCCCGCCCACACTCAGGTAAGCTGTCACAAATTAAAGGTGTTTTTGTGGGTTTTAGCTGTAGCCCTCTCAAATGAATGTACTTGACCCTGATTTAGTTTGAGTGGCATTAAGTATTCTAATAATATAATTATAAATTATAAGCGTTCAGTTTTGCCCCTCTGGGAACACCTTCCTAACCTGACACACCTTAAAGTGAGCGTCAGGTGTTCACAGAAGGTCGATGTATAGTATTCTGTGTTTTTATGGGGTTTGCTTTTAGTAAGTAAAAGGTTTTTCTTGTCATCCAACAAAACACTTTATGATGATGAAGAAACTGTGCGATCATTGTATAGAGCTGGAGGACCGAGCAGTGAGCCCTGAGGTACACCACAGCTGAAAACAGACAGAGCTTCCTGTCGTACTCGGTCATGTGACCTGCTGTTTGTCTTCCAGTTAAAGGTGGACCACACAGAGCTGGAGGATGCTCGCTGGTTCACTCTGGAGGAAATAACCGCCGCCCTGCAGGTGAAGACTCCACCCAAGAGAGGCGACCCCCCCGTCCTCTGGCTTCCTCCAAAACACGCCCTTGCCAACCGCCTCATCACTGAGTGGACGGAGCAGCAGCAACGCAGCGAGGAGGGAGAGTAACAGTCAAACTCAATGAGGATCTGCTAACATGTTGATAACATCCACACTGAGAGTGAGCAGTAAGTGACCTCAGACAGGACTGAAGGTCATGTGACGACCTCAGGTGTGTTTCTAATTAGCCTGGAGTCTGTGGAGGAAATGTGCCGAGCCTCACTTCAACATCACCGCAATTATATGAAACAAAGAACAGACAGTTAGGAGCCTCCTCAGAGCGGGACACAGCGATCCTGTGTGGGGTGAGAGGGACAGGTGCACACAGGTAAAAACAACAACAATCATGGTCTTTAGTCAGCAAGAAGACTAACAGCCGTGACATACAGCTAACAGAGATCAATAGACAGAGAGAGAGACCTCACTGTCCCTTCAGAACTCAGAGAACCATTTCGTCAGTGTCAAAGTCACTCACTGATGTCACTCTGCTGTCAGCAGCTAGCAGCTAACTGCTATCAGGAGCAGCTAACAGCTCGTCCAGGACACTTTATTTAAAGGTATAATAAGAAGGATTTTTTTGTTGCGTTTTGTGAACAACACATTCAAACTGAGCCCCTCCTCCTCCTCCTGGGCTCTTCATCACCAGAAGCTCGCTCTCACTCTCTCCTGTGAGAACACGACCACCCCGCCAAGCTAACACCGACAGCATCACGGTTACCTTTGTGCTAGCATGCTAACGGCCAGTTACAGTGCTCTAGCATGCTAACCGCTGGTTAGCTTGTCCTACCCGGTTTGAGGCACCTACCTGTCCAACAGAAAGAGGGCCAACTCTGTGTTGCTGTTTCGCCATGTTCGCTGCTCTGAATGGGGCCCAGTTGCTAACTTGAACCGCTCCCACACTCACATGTACGCTATGATTGGCTCAGGGAACCACGACAGCGCCCCTCCTGAAAACGTCCCGTGCAAAGCAACACAACAGAATAGATGCAGAGGGAAGGGTCTCACAAGGGTCTGCACACACTCACACACACACACGTATTGAAGCCCAGAAGTGATGACTTATATTATGTTTGTAAAAGTCTGTATTTTATTATTCTAGGAAAATCCTCCTTATTAAACCTTTAAGTAACGTTAGCTACACACAGAATCACACTGTTGTACTGTAACACAAGAACTACCTCCGACTTCATATGAACTCTGTTAGCGAGCCGAGCACGTTTCAATAAAACTGAAAAACTGATGCTTCTGTTTCCAGCCGTCCTGTCTTCAGAAAAGTACGAGTCCCACTCACAGGAGGTTGAGTCCGGGTCTCTGAGCTCGAGTCCGGGTCTCTGAGCTCGAGTTCGTGTCTCTGAGCTCGAGTCTGTGTCTCTGGATTTATAATGTGAATAAATAGAAACATATTTTTGAGTAATTTAATGGTGAAACCTGTAACTTCAGATCATCCCTCACTCTGACACCTCTCACCTGTTCACCTCAGAGAATTACTTGTGCAAAACTGATATATACTTATGGCCATAATTTCACACCATATTGTCGTGCGCACGTGTCAGTATTTAATCTGATGGGGTGGGTAAAAAGTTTTTAAAATGCAGGAAGGTGCTCTGCACACTAATAAAATAAATTGTGGAAACAGCCCAGTGTCACAAGTCTTGTTCCTCTCCAGAGAGGCCCAAAGCTTGTATTATGAAATTATTGACAATTTCCAGTATGTCTGCATGAGCCACAGCAGCCACCTATGAAGCATCTGAGATGACTCTGGACTGTGGTGTAGGTTTATAAAGAAGAATCACGAGAGAGATTTACGGAAAAGGAGAGTATAAATTCCTTTTTAAGTGATGTGGTTGAACAGTCTATACGCCGAATTACGTGTATGATCCTAATGAGCAGTCTAAGATATGACTCATGTTCTTACACGTACCTGATTTCATACTGAAGTTAGTATATACTAAACAGACTGATTTCTGAACAGTTTGGCTGTCGGAGACAGACTGGGCGTGTATCGGCTCCTCCGGGCTCCTGTGCCCACCTCACCTGGTTCACCTGCCCGCTGTGTGTGTCTGACACACGCCCACTCTTTCTCTCATATTAAATAACACCTGTTTCACACCTGAGCGCAGTGTTTTCTGTGTTGTGTCGCTGAGATGATTCTGCTTATTACACGTTATCACTCTGAAATATGGCAACATTTTTTCTGAAATGTATAATTTATTATCGATTAATAATGACTCCTTGTTGAAGACTATGTGAAACAAAGACTCATGTAAGATAAAAACAAAACAAAAACACCAGACATGTTTTCTATGTGAGTAACCAACGTGTCTGTGCATCACTTGTAGTCTTGAATGAGCCTTCTTCAAACGTTGACTTATATTTAATTTGATTCCTTTTTTGTTTTTTATATTAACTTGCACAAATGTACCATACACAATAAAAACTAGTGTGTTTTCAATTATTAGTTTGCTTTTTATGTATACATGTATTCAATAAAACGTATAAATTATAAATGTAATAGCTAAAATAAATACAGATTTTAAAACATTACCAGAAACACCTTTGTATCATTGCAGCCATATTTCACTTAGTTACACCTACTGACAAAATTGTTCTAACAACTTCATTCGACTATTTTCATCAACTTTCACAGACACCAGTTAGGAAATAAAACGTTAACAAATCTACAAGTACGCAGACGCTGAGGTGCGTTCAAGAGCTCTGCGCTAATACCGGAATCTGTTTCCGTTTCGACCGGAAGTGAAATCACAAACACTTCCTCCAGCTGCAGTCTCCACTAGTTTGTTGTGAGCTAGCTGGTGTTCGAGTTTGAATCCTCTAAGGTTTCCTTTTTAATTCTTCGATCTTATTTTAACAAACTGGAACAAACTGAGCGGAGTGTGATCTGCCCACAGGGCGGGAGAACCAGCCTGTTAGCATTAGCAGTTAGCTGCAGTTAGCCTCAGTTAGCGGGCAGGATGAGCTCCTGTGCTGCTCTGCACACTCAGCTGGCCGCCGTCATGGAGTCTCTGGTCCACGCGGCAGTGGCGGAGCTGAAGAAGCTGATGGAGGACAGCCTGAAGGTCCGGAGCGGGAGTGACGACGGGGATAGGCCGCCTCTGCTAGCCCTAAGGCCGGCTAAGAGCCGAGAGGAGACGGTGAGGAGCGGGGGAGCCGGAGCAGGGTCCCCGGGTGACTAACGAGTGACAGAAAAGTCTTTTAATTTGTTTGAATGGTTTCCTGCTCCGGACGGCCATGGTCAGATTAAACTTTCAGGTTTACTTTTCAAGTTAATAAATGTTTCTTTCAGTTCAAACGTCACAGACTCTGTCGGGTTTGTTTGTGTTTTTATGATTCTGTTTATGTCGCTGCGATTATTATCTCACTTCCGGTGTGTTCTAAAGAACCAGGTGGAGACTATTGTTTTTCTGTGCTTGAAACCAGTCGAGGGTTTATCAGCATGAATAAAGTCAGCTAGTTTAACTCCTCGTTGCTTTTTGTTTTTTTCCTAGAACATCTGAAACAGATAAACCCGGATCTGATTCTTTACTGTCTAATGAGTGACCTTTGACCTCTTCAGGTGCTGTTTGCAGTGGTCATGGAGACTCTGGGGAACGAGGCTCTGGGTAAGATCATGAACATCGTGGATGAAGCCAGACTGCTAGTGGAGCTGGATCCCAGGAGGGGGGGCAAAAGACCTCAGACCAGCATCCTCAACGTCCTCAGCAACGCACGTGTCGGTATGTAAGAAGGCCCCGCCCCCCTAAGTAAGCACACCAATCAGAGAGATGCTGCCTGATGATGTCACATGATGTTGTATTTGTCCCTGACAGAGGTGGAACACTCATACGGAGTCAGACTGGAAAACGCTGAGATGCAAAAACCCACTCAGGTACGCCCCTCCTCACCTGCTGACTCACCTGTTCACAGTGTCGCGTTCACTGACCTGACCGATGTCTGTACATTGTATCACTGCAGACCAAACAGGAGGAACCAGAGGCAGCAGAGAACCCGTTCGTCCTGGCGGTCACAGTGAAAGACGAACACGGAAACATCGACCTTGGAGCGATCGCAGAGCGTGAGACCCTGATCGATGTCTGATCGATACCCGACCCTGATCACACCAACAGATCAGGATCTTCCTGTAGCCTGCACACTGATGCTTAACACAGATTTTAGTTACAACAGTTTGTGTTTTTTTTCCAGGAGCTCGAGTTGAAGCCGCTCCGCCAGTGACCTCTGACCTCCAGCAGCAGGAAGTCTCCGGCTCACCAGAATTTGTCCTGCAGAGTGTCACGTGGAAATACTTCTCATGTACGTCATGTGGAAAATCCTTCACGTCTCAGAGCAACCTGAAGTCTCATTACCTCATCCACACAGGCGAGAAGCCGTTCTCCTGCAGCGCGTGCGGCCGCTCGTTCCGTCAGAGGCAGAGTCTGCAGAGCCACATGAGGACGCACACGGGCGAGCGGCCGTACGAGTGTTCGCAGTGCGGAAAGAGTTTCTCCAAGCAGACGTCGCTGAAGACGCACGCCATCATCCACACCGGGGAGAAGCCATACGGCTGCGACGTGTGCGGCCGGCGCTTTAACCTGCTGCAGAACCTTCACCGCCACGCACACACACACACTGGCAAGAAGATCTTCGTCTGCGGCGTCTGTGGGAAAGGCTTCACCCGCGCCGTCACGCTCAAAACACACGAGCTCATCCACACCGGACAGAAACCCTTAAAGTGCGAGCAGTGCCCCAAAACGTTCCGGCACGCCGTCAACCTGAAGAACCACCAGCGGATCCACAGCGGCGTGCGGCCGTTCAGCTGCGACCTCTGCGGGAAAAGTTTCCGCCAGTCGGTGAACCTGAAGATCCACCGCAGGATCCACACGGGCGAGCGTCCGTACAGCTGCCCGGAGTGCGGCAAGACGTTCAGCCAGCAGAGCAGCCTTATCTCACACGGCCGCACGCACTCTAAGGAGCGGCCGTTCGCCTGCAGCTGCTGCGACAAGACGTTCAACAACACTAACAGTCTGAAGCTGCACCTGCGCGTGCACACTGGGGAGAAACCGTACGCCTGCGACGTCTGCGGGAAGACCTTCAGCCAGGGCAGCCACCTGAGGACGCACAAGAGACACGTCCACGCCGGCGGCAAGCAGTTCATCTGTGACAAGTGCGGGAAGAGATACTCTGACCAGCGCAACCTTAAGCTGCACAAGTGCGTGTATGCATGACCGTGACATGCAGCCGGCGGCCATGTTGGATCTGAAACGTTCAGTTTCTTCAGCCTCAGAGAATCTACATACTTGAATGTTATGAACCAATGTTTTGTTTTATGGTAGAACTGAGTTTATATTTTTGAGCCATGAAAAGGGTGGTGGGTGTGAGGGAGTGAATGTGTTTAACCAATCAGGTATAAGAATATTAAAGAGGGCGGGCCTTATTGGTCAGGCGCTATCAGTCAGCTGAGCTCAGGGCCTGTGTCGTCTCTGCCATTATTCTTTAAACTCGCCCTCCATCATCCACACCGCTTAGCCTGTTCGGGGGGGCGGAGGGGCGGGGATTGGTTGAATCTGTTCATATAGGTTGTGATGATGATGTTGCTAAACGCTGTACATGTGAACTCATGCACACTGATGCTTTTTATTATTTAAAAGATAATTTTCATTTGTTAAATAAATCCTGAAGAGCAGAGCTCCTCTGTCGCCTCCATCAGCTGCTGCTTCATGAATCAGTTCAACACGAGGTCACATGACCCCTCTGACACCAACGGCTCTGTCTGTTCATCACTTCATCCACAAACACCCAATCAAAACACATCAGACACAACGTCAGAGGTGTGAGTCATTTATTACCTATATTTAATCTCAAATAATGTATAAGATAAACCATAGATCATCTCTTTAACTGTGTTTGATGATGAGTGCTGCTTGATACAAGAAGTCAGAACATAACGTGTCCATCATACAGGAAAGGACACATAAATATTAATATACACATCTGTATGTTTATATACGTATTTACATGGTCAACATTAAAATGAAATCAAACTTAATTCAGTGAAAAATCGGAAGTGAATGTTTTTGTTCACGATGTTTGAAAAGAAAAGAAATTAGTAAAATAAACAAAGCAATTATCGGTTACAATCCCTCTGTCCTCTAATCCGTCTGACGTCAGGCTGACGTAGCCCTTACGTCACTAAACTGTGAACATGGCGCCTCTCCTCCCTGAGCTCACCTGTCACCGCAGAGGATGAGAACAGAGCTTAGAGAGATCCAAAGAGCGGCCGGACACACCGTCTCTCTGCCGGCCTGAGGGCTCTGTGTCCCGGCATGACGCTCCGGAGGATCCCGGTGTCTGTTCGCCGAGGAAGAGGAGCCGCAGCCGGGTTCGTTCGTGCCGAGCGGCGCTGACAGAAGATCCAGAGAGGTGAGTCAGATAAGTTACCGACAACAACACCGGAAATCGGCGTCTTCAAAAGCCTGCAGTTGCACATGAATGATCAGTAAAGGCAAAACACCGGAACCAGCGGAGTTACCTTCAAAATAAAATATAAAGTGCACTAGAGGTGAAAGACATGAAGAGTAGAAGTGTGTTCTCTTCAAAGCAAAATAATCTGAATGTTTAAATAGATTCAAAAAATCAGGAACTGGTTTCCCCGTAGAAATAAATAACAAGATCTGAAACCTGCATGTTTACCTTCACAATAAAACCTGGATTATCGCCTGTGTTCAAGGAAACAGAGGGTAGCACGACCTTCAAAATAAAAGTGTGGCGATTGTTGCTGTCATTCTCTGCTGTGCAAAAGGCTCAGGTGGCAGGAGGACAGGTGGACAGTGACGTTGGAACCTGTTGCAGAGCAACGGCCGCTTGTGCACGGCTTGGGCTGGTTCAGAAGTGGCAGTTCGTTTTTAGAACACACTCCCACCTAATATGATACAGCAAGTACAGTGCCTGTGCACCTGTGTACATTTGAGTTAGTTATCAGTAAATGCTAAGAGGACTCAGCCTCCCGTGTCCTGACTAGACACCCCATGTTGATGACTTACCTCCCTAACCACACGAGCTTCACTACATCTGCAGCTTCACTTCTTGTGGATGTCGGGTGAAATGGAAAGCAGCGAAGAAGCGTCTTCTCCTCCTGTGACTGTGAACAAGTCCTCGCTGTGCCTTCATCATCATCATAACCCCGCCTCCTCTGCTGATGTCATCGCCTGGGATCATCAGCAGGTCACATGTCTAGGAGACAGGGTGGAGGTAGCGTCCAATGCTCCGTCACACTGTAAGGATCTCGCCTCCTGTACTCTCTGCTCTCGGTCAGAATACGACCTGCGAGGACCAATCACACGCTGCTGTGATGTCAGAGAGGCAGTTGAGGATCAGGGGGCGGGGCTTAGTCTGAGAGATGAGGTCACCCAAACAGACAGGATCAGTACAAACGTGGAAGCTGAATGTTCAAAAGCATCCTGCACAGAGGGGTCAAAGGTTAACCACTCTTACAGACGGGATGGTGATGGTTCCTGTGGGGGCGGGGCTACAGGAGTTATTAGCCACAACCTGGACGAGCCCTCCTCTTCTGTACCAAAGGCCACAGAGTCTGACAACCAGGAGGGGGATGTGACCTCTGACCCCCAGGAGGGCAGCTCTGATGATGAGGCCTTCACTGATCTGCCGCCGAGTGAGCTGAGCCTCCCCCCCGCTGCTGCTCGCTCCAGGAACACGTTTGAGTGCAGCCGCAGGCAGAGCGCTCCGGGTCAGCTGGATCAGGACGACGGAGCGTCAGAGTGTGAGCTGCAGTCCAGGAGGCCGGGCATCGCCGAGTACTTCAGCAGGTAAATCACACACAGCCCGTTGATACTAGATCTAGGACAGGTAACTACTAGCAGTTACCTGTTATAGATCTAGTAACTATACTAGGTAACTACCAGATCTGTACTGATAACTACATTTATGAAAGGGGAAATATTAGTGGATGTTATTGGTTGTAAGGTGTCACATGACATAGTTATTAGCACATTTAGCATTATTTTTTCACTGTGACAGATGCGAAGCTTTGGAGCCACCTGGTGGTCGTATGAAGAATGACACTGAGGACATGAGAGCCTTACGTTGTCCTAAAGTCGCTAATTAAACATGTTTCAAATTAATCTGTTGGCAATAAATGAACAAATAGACTTTAAATACCCATCATATCAAAATGCATTCTGGGAAATGTAGTCAGTCTGTTAACAGCAGTTCGGACTTTATCACCGTCTGAACAATCGTGTATTAAACATGTAACACTGTGTGTGTGTGTGTGTGTGTGTGTGTGTGTGCGTGTGCGTGTGTGTGCATGCGTGCGTGTGTGTGTGTGCGTGCGTGCATGTGTGTGTGTGTGTGTGTGTGCGTGCGTGCATGTGCAGCAGGAGGCAGCGGTCTGTCAGTCACAGTGTTGCAGGCTGGAAGCTGTTCGGTAAAGTTCCTCCCAAACAGAGTCCGTCCAAACAGGCTCGGATCATCCAGCAGGTACTCACTGAGAACCTTAAAGTCTAATTCAAATGTTGTTTATGTTTCACCTGTCGCATTCGGGTCAGGTGTCATGAAGACATAAAGACTGACTGGTACAACATTAGCAGGTAAACGGGCGGCTGACTTTAGTCCCTGTAGGACAGTAAAGACTGTTTAATGTTTTGGCTTCATGACTTGTTTCTTAACATGTTTATTTCTGCTGTAAAGTTTAACATGGGGCTCTATGGGGACTGACTCACTGCTGGAGACAGCCTCAAGTGGACACCAGAGGAACTGCAGCAGACTTCAGTGATGCTTCATATTCAGTCCTGCAGGAAGCTGCTTGGAAAAAAATCTGATAGAGAAAATCAGAAGAGTTACAGCTTAATCACAGCAGCCTCTAGTGGCCATCAGTGGAACTGCAGCATTGCTCCCAGTACAGCCAGTCAGACTGAGATACTGGGACGTGTTTCAGCAGCAGAGACGTAACGCTGCCCTGTTTCCCTCCAGCAGAGCGCAGAGGTCAGTCTGAACGCTCTCTCCCCTCCAGACCTGCAGGACTCAGTGGTACGATTATCTACTGTTCCTCTTCACCATCATCACCATCATCACCATCACCATCATCACCAGCAGCACCAGCAGCATCTTCATCACACGTCATGTTCAGATTCATGTTCGTTTTGTGTTCAGTAAATAAATACAGTCTAAAGCTTTATTGGCTTTATTACCGTTACGCATCAAGGCACAACTTTAATTTATAAACAACACATGGAAAACAACAACATTAGATTTAAAAATACACGAAAGTTATTTAAATATTTGCACAATAAACAG